>NW_025919384.1:0-41002 GCF_907164915.1 Impatiens glandulifera
TACGTAATATAATCTATCCCTATTTATAATTATCTTAACTTTGGTTAATGACCTTTGTTATTTTAGGATATAACTATCACAATTTTAGTAATATAAAACTTACAAACGGAAAATAATATGTTTTCTTACTCTAACATAATATTTTCATTGTCTTAATTAGTTTATCATATTTATAAAAACAATTAACAATTATCTCTTCCATTTTTTTCAATTACTCCCCCACATTAATATTTTGTAAGGCATTCAAACTACATTCGATAGTTTAAACGTATATTTCAAAATAAACACTTAATTTAATAAAACATATATATATATATATATATATATATATATATATATATATATATATATATATATATATATATATATATATATATATATATATATATCAAATAGAACACAAACAAAGTTATGACATTATGAAAGTAATGTGAAAAATAAATACAAAATTCATATCTTTAAATTTTCTGAAATATTTTTTTGATCAGACATTTTTCAGTCACCCAAACCACTTTTAACAAATTAGGATGCACAGATATAAAAAAAATATTCGATTTAAAAACAGTACGTTCAAAACGTGTGTAAATATCTTTTAATTTATAAACGTGAAAAATTAATTAGAAAAATGATGCGTTGAAATAAGAAAACAGACATTTTGTTAATTTAAAAAATGTTTTAAATGAATATAAAGATAATAATTTGAGTTTTATACGACACAATTCAAGTTCGACCTTATTCGATAAAAACGATTAAGAAACGTCGCTTTTGAGTTGTACATTATTCAAAATATAAACGAATGGGTATGATTTTGGTTTTATGGTTGACCTGTGTAGAGATAGGTAACATATTTTGGTCCAGACATGGTGTCTAGAGGAGATCCATAGCCAGGGCCGCCGTTCTTGCAGCATCCGTTAACTTCAAAATCCAACGCCGCCATCGATATGATCCTCTCTTTCTCTACGGATATACTTGCAGCTTAAGAAGTTTGGCAACTTAAAATGGAGCAAGCAAGAACATATTTATAATAAAACATTACCATAAGTATGTTTGTTTTTAAAATAGAATATAAAAATTAGGATTTAGAACAGAGAAAGAACAACCTTTCCCGGCTCTAGCCTGGATTGCTGACGCTACTTGCCGGCGCTTAAATAATGTTGTGATAGACTCGAGAATCAACCATTGAGAACTAATCCGACCGTTGACAAGGCTTATTCTATTATAAGAGCTTGTTTGGCATTTAATCATTTGGAAAAAGAAAATTTACTTTTTATTATTAAAATTATTATAAAATTTTGAATAAAAATATTTAATATTTTAATTATTATAAAATTTTGAATAAAATGTTTAATATTTTAATTAATTAATTAAAATACTTGATTGAAAATTAATAAATAATATGATAAAAAAAACTAGCTATTTGAATTAAATCTGAATTAGCTCATAAATATACAACTTCATAGGTTTGAGTTATTTAAAAGTAATCTCAAATAATATATATTTCATCTTAAAATATTTTGTTTTATTAATCACACTATTTTTTTGAAAACTCATATCTCAATTTTAAAGTGTAATGACTTCTTTTTATTCTCGAACCATTTATAAATAAAAAAAAACGAGTAAAATTTTCTTATCAAATTATTCAAATAATTATTAGTAACGTGAAATGTTTCGTTATAATTCATTGACAAATATTCAAATGATCAAGGTCAAGGTAAGCGAGATGACTAAATCAACTATGTTACACGTTTAACTATGTTCTGAAAATCCAGTCAGCCAATAAAGAAGTTGGATTCAAGCCCACAACTAATTAGTATTTTAAGCAATTGATATTTAAAGTGTTCTTGAGTTTTTTTTTTTTTTTTTTCTGATTTGTTGGTTCAAATGTTTGGATAAATATTTGAATTGACCATAAATAATTATATATATAAATAACTTCAATTGGATTATTTTTAATAATTTTTTTATCATTTAATTGTGTGATTAATTGAATTAATAAAATAAATTGTATCGTTAAATATATATATATATATATATATATATTATATTTATCTCTGATATATTTTATCAAATAATTATTATGTTGTAAATCTGCACTTATTAATTGTAAATATGAAAAAAGTAAAAAGATATATAATTAAATCACAAGCCAATAATATCAAACTCACAAAAAAAAGTTAGAAAACTTATTAAACAATTAGAATACAAATATTAAGTAAGTCTAGATAAGCATATTAAACAAAAATCCACAGCTATCTAACATGCAACCAATCTACTAATACAATTATAGTAGATAACATTTGCATAATAAAATTAAAAATAAATATAAAAGACAAAGTCTCTTGTTTGAATTATTTATTTATTTTTTTTAAATAATTAATGCATGATATTTGATATTATTGGTCGTTTAAACACAACGAAATGTGAAGAAAAAAATCAAACAAATTATTAAAATTAATGTGTGCGGAAATCTTCTAAAAAATCAATATGAACACGGACTGATTATATCAAATTCTCAAATCAAACCTCATACAATAACATTGTGAGAGATCTGTAATGATATTTGTGATGGTTGAAGTTCTAACATTCTTAGTTTCCTAACCAAATTATCCACTAGAAACGTTAAAAACAAGAAAAAGAAAAGAAAAGGAGAGGTCTTTTAGAGCATTTTTTTAAATAAAAATATGTGCTCATAATCTTCTTGGTGTGAATGTAATCTGAGATGAACTCAATCATCTAAACATGTCATGAATAACATTAATATTTTCTTTTTATTATTAATGAAAGAATATTACCATTGACTTCCTTTGTATTTCCTTAGTCTATAGGGTTGTTTTAAAAATTGACCCTTAGATAAATCAATTAAAAACACACTATATACATTGATCATCCTCCAACTGCTTTGAAGATGAGATTATGCTTTCCCACCAACTTTTTGGGCATTTTTTTAGGTTCTATATATATGATTTAGATTTTTATACTGATTTTACTTTTTTCTATTAATTTAATTTATATATATTTTTATGGAATAAATAAATGTAGAAAGAAAATTAAACATGGGAATTTGATATCTATGTTTGAAGAAATTACAAAATCCTCATTTCAAACTTTTTGTGTTATAACACTTAATCAATAAAGTAAAATATTATAAGGTGACTGAAAAAGCAAATCAGATCTTCTGTGACTGAATCCTTTATTTCCCTGTTCCGGACCAATCATAATGCAACATTAGTATTTTATTATTAAATTAAGCTTTGTGTTGAAATGAAGAGAGTCCTGAATCCAGATATAATTATGGGTCCACTTGATTCATTTAAATCAAGTTTGAGAAGCATATCACAAAGGAATGAAATAAGTATTTCATATCAGGAAGCGCTACTTAGTGAACCTTGCTTCACTTCTGTTAGATAAATTAGACCGGTTAAATAAGAACTTAACAAAAACAAATTTCCTGTGCAGGAACGGTTAAGAACCAGGATCGGTCAAAAATCTGACCGGTCAAGAATCCAACCGATCAAGAAGACAAGACCGGTTAGAAGAAAAAAATCAGAGGATGTATCCAAAACCGGAAAGATATCCGGTTAACCTGAAGCTATGAACAACCGGTAGACATCCTAAACCGAAATGCATTTAACCGGAAAACCGATGAAAAGACTACTTAGAGAAAGAAGTCAAGAATATCAAACTAAGTACAGCTTACAAATCGGTGCAAAAAGATACTTTGAGTATCTGCGGAAGATGATAACAAAGGAACAGACTGTAACATTGTCATATCCATACAAGTCCGGTGATACTCCGCAGGCTATAGAAGACCACCTGAAGAGATCTTTCTACTCTGGGATAAGTCAGAAGCGCAACCTTCCAGGTGCAGGCAACTGTCCAACCGACAGTTGCTACAGTAAGTAAAAGACAAACCTAGCCGGTTTGACCTATGCCTTGGAAGCTTAAACCACCAGTACTGCAACACTGAACATCTGCTCAACCAATCAGATTCAAGGAGAAGAAATGTGACCGTTGGCACATTTCACCTATAAAAGAAGGAGCTGAAGAGGAGTAAATACAGTTACCAGTTCCACCAATTACAAGTTCTAAGAGTTATTAATTACAAGTTCATCTCTCTACAAGATTCAAAGTTTAAGTGTGCATTTAAAGTGAGACTACAATTTCGGTGAGAATTGTACGAGTGTTTATCGAGCAGCAAATAAGTCTCGATCGGATAATGTGTTTGTGTATTCCTTAGTGAATATCCTTCTCGCGGTTTCGAGAAGAAGGGGTGACGTAGGAGTTTTATCTTCGAACATCCATAAAAACCTATTTTGTTCTTTACTTTCTGCCAGCTCTACGTCCTAACCAATTTGTACTAACCAACTCATAACGCCCTAACCGATTAACATCACCTTAACCGATTTACTGAACCTCAAACCGACCTACTAAACTCCAAACCGACTTTATCCAAACCTATCTCTATTCATCCTGTGTGCGTGTTGCTTCAACCTGAAACAAACCACTTCCGCACTTGAACTCGGTTCAAGGGTTTATGACAGTTTGTGTAGTATTGAAACCCGGTGTTAATCTCTAACCGGATTAAACACTAACCGTTGAGTGAAAGGTGTAAACCGGCCAGACCCCGGTTCCCCATCCGCAAGCTAGATCCTAACAATTAGTATCAGAGCAGTTAGTTTCAATACTCAAGCAACCCGAAGAAAACAAGCATGACTTTTGAGAAGCCTCCAATGCTAGAAGGTGATGATTTCGCCAACTGGAAGATACGCATGCACTTGCACCTAATCACTATGGATGATGAGATGTCGTTCATCCTGTCTGAAGGACCGATAAAGATATATAAAGATAGGAAGGATTGGACAAAAGAGGATAGAAGGAGAGCCAATCTGAACAACCATTCCAGAAACCATATCTTTAACGGTTTGGACAGAAATACCTTTTGTAAGGTCAGAGATTGCGAAACCTCAAAGGAAGTATGGGAAACGGTGATTCAACTTCATGAGGGAAATGAAAGAACCAAGGAAAACAAGATAATGGTGGCTACTCAGAAGTTTGAAAACATCAGGATGAAATCAGGAGAAACAATGAGGGAGTACAGTGACCGGTTTACAGATGTGATAAATGAGTTATCAACTCTTGGAAAGAAGTATGATAACAAGGAAACTATCATGAAAGCTTTAAGATCTCTTCCGAGTGCATGGGATATAAAGACGATGGTGATGAGAGAATCAAACTGCCTAAGCAAGATGAAGCTACACGATGTATTCGAAGATCTTAAGGCATATGAGTTTGAAATGAGATCCAGGATCGAGGATGAAGTATCAGCCTCAACCTCCACTAAGGCATTAGTCAAATCTATAGAGCCGGTTGCTCCTACACCGATCAGAACCGCTGAACAATTCACTGAGGATGCCATGGCAATACTTGCACAGAAGTTTGGCAGATTCATGAAGAAAAGCCAACCGACAAACAACAACTATAACTACAGTGATAAATCTAATATTAGATGTTATAATTGCGATTGTTTGGGACATTTCAGGTGGGAATGTAGAAAACCAAGACGGGATGACCGGAAACCGGATGATCAGAACCAAAGAAACAACCACTCACAAACCGGTGAAAGAAGGGAAGTTCTGAAAGCACAGATAGCCGATGATGGAGGAAGCTTATGGGCTCACAGTGACAGCGATGATGAACTCACCTGTCTCATGGCAAACGAGGAACTGGTATTTGACTCTCCTTGTGAAGAATTTACTAAAGATAAGTTATTTAATGCACTAAATGACATGGTAGTAGAGTACAAGAATCTATTAACCTTAATACCAACCCAACTCAACTTTAGAACTGACCCCATAGCACCAACCCTGTCCGAACCTAAAACCAATAGTATTCAACCTGATGAAATCTTAGAAACCGAGGCAGCACCTGAACTATCCTCTAAGACTGAACAACTCAAGGAGTTAGTTCAAGAGCTGACCGAAGAGGAAGATGCTCGAACCCAGTATCAAATAGCAGCATGGAAAAGATCCAGTGAAATGGTGAACCAGTTGTCTAAGTATAAGAGACATCCCAAATGCAAATTTGGTCTTAGATACAAAAATAATAAATCCGACAACCAGAACCGTTCCGACAAGATGAAGCTCACAAAAGATAATCTTCCCTTTGTAAGATTTGTCAAGAGCTCTTCAACCGACGATGAGGAACAAAGTGCCTCAAATCCGGAAGACGAAATAACCTATGTAAGTCCAAATGACTCCGAAAAATGGCTTCATCCTGAGAGAAGGAAAGCCAACCGGCCCAAAGGTAAACAAACCGATCCACGACCACATAGAATAAACCAAATGCCACCACAAAATAAAGCACTCTTAGGACAACAGAAAGATGTCAAACCGAGTACAGGAAAACTAGTTAGAACCATAACCTGGAAAGTTGTCCGACTTATTAAAGTCTAGATACCCAAGGGACTAATCAATTGTGGACCCAAGTAAATGTGGGTACCAAATAGTTGTAAATATGTATATTTTGCAGGATATGAAGAAACGGCTAGGAAACTCTAAGTGGTACCTGGACAGCGGTTGCTCTAGACACATGAATGGAAACAACAACCTTCTAACCGACATCAAAATAGAAACCGGTGCTATGATTGTCTTTGGTGACAACTCAAGAGGTAGAACTGTGGGCAAGGGTAAGATTGTCCATGGTAATTTAACAATTGACAATGTACTTCTAGTCGAAAATCTACATTTTAACCTGCTAAGCATTAGTCAGATGTGTGATGCTGGATATACAGTAGAATTTCTCAAACATACATGCTTAGTTAAAAACTCTCAGGGTAACATACTACTAACCGAAAATAGGTTAGGAAATATATACAAAGTAGATTGGAAAAATTAAGTGGAGCATCCTATTTGCATGGTAGCTAAAACCGATCAAACCTGGCTATGGCATAAAAGGATAAACCATTTAAACCTCAAAACCTTAAACTATATCCACAGTAAAAAACTAGTTGAAGGAATTCCTAATATAGTATTTAATAAGGATAAGGTGTGTTCAGCATGTCAAATGGGTAAACAAACTAAGTTAACCTTTAAGAGTAAAGGACACATTGAGTCTAACCGATGCTTAGATCTTTTTCACATGGATTTATTTGGACCGATTAGGGTCACCAGTCTAGGTGGTATGTTCTACACTATGGTTGTTATTGATGATTATTCTAGATATACATGGGTAATATTTTTGGCATCTAAACGTGATACCGCATTAAATTTAATCAGACTGTTTAAGCGTTTACAAAATGAAAAATCAACACACATAATAAATAGCATTAGGGGTGATAGAGGAACCGAATTTACAAACAGTACTCTAAATGCATTTCTTAATGAATTTGGCATTAGACACGAGTTGTCTAGTGCTAGAACCCTTCAACAGAACATCCTAGCCGAGAGAAGAAACCGAACTCTCAAGGAAGCCGCAAGGTCTATGATAGCCGATTCGGGTGTTGCTCAAAAATTTTGGGCTGAAACTATCAGTACTGCATGTTATACACAAAATCGGTTATTGATCAACAAGTTTCACAACAAAACACCGTATGAAGTGTATTTTTATAGGACTCCTAACATTAGGTATCTCAAAATTTTCGGTTGTAAATGTTACATTCACATTAATGGCAAAAACTACATATCTGCGTTTGATGCAAAATCCGATATTGGGATCATGTTAGTTTACTCAGTAGTTAGTAAAGCATATAGAGTATATAACACTAGAACTTTAACCGTGGAAGAATCTCTTCATGTTGTATTCGATGAATCAGTTGAAAGTAACACTGCATCATCCTTTGATCTACACAACAGATTGGAAAATAATAATATCCACTCTGATAGTGAAGATGAGGCTCCGGTTTTCAGACGGTTTGTCCATGACCAAATGAATGTTGTTGAAATCCAGCCGGATCAAGCTGCTATACAGCAGGAAGTTGACACCTCGGTCCAAACTGAGGAAATCGGTCAGTCTGACATTATTGACCAGCCTACCGATATGTCTAGCCTTGATCAAACAAACGGTGTTTTGGTAGACATTTCTGAACCGAATCTCAAAAGGAACACAAATCATCCTCCTAAGCTTATTATAGGTGACCCTTCAAAACCTGTCCAAACTAGGCAACAAATACTGGAGGAATACTTTAATTCTGCTTTTATATCCCAGATTGAGCCGAAAAGGGTGGATGAAGTATTGTCGGATCCGGATTGGATCTTGGGAATGCAAGAAGAGTTAAACCAGTTTGAGAGTAATAAAGTCTGGTACCTAGTCCTTAGACCAAAAGATCAACCGGTCATAGGAACAAGATGAGTATTCAGAAATAAACTCAATGAAGACGGTTTGGTTACGAGGAACAAAGCTAGATTAGTGGCACAAGGATACAAACAGGAAGAAGGCATTGATTTTGAAGAATCATTTGCTTCTATAGCTAGAATTGAAGCCATTATGATTTTTCTAGCATTTGCTTCTTTCAAAAATTTTAAAGTTTTTCAAATGGATGTTAAAAGTGCATTTTTAAATGGTGACCTACGCGAAGAAGTATACGTTGAGCAACCACCCAGTTTTAAAAATGCTGACCTGCCTAATCATGTATATCGTCTAAATAAATCACTGTACGGTTTAAAACAAGCTCCTAGAGCCATGTATGATACACTAACCGCATTTTGATACATCATGATTTCACTATAGGTTCAGTGGTTAAAACCCTATTTAAATTTGAGAAAAAGGGACACATTCTACTTGTTCAAATATATGTGGATGATATCATTTTCGGATCAACCGATCCTAAGCTGTGTGATAAATTCTCAACCTTGATGACTAACAAATTTGAAATGAGTATGATGGGAGAATTAAGCTTCTTCCTAGGACTTCAAGTTAAACACCTCGAAGGAGGAACGTTCATCAGTCAGCCCAAATATACAAAGAACTTCTAAAGAAATTTGGGATGGACACATGTTCCTCTATCGCTACTCCAATGAGTTCATCAATCAAGCTGGATAAGGATGATGACAGTTAGGGAGTAGACCTGACTACTTATTGTGGAAATATTGGCTCACTTCTATACCTGACAGTAAGTAGACCGGACATACTATTTGCGGTCGGAGTATGTGGAAGATTTCAGGCTAATCCCAAACAATCTCACTATACGGCCGCTAAGCGAATCCTGAAATATCTAAAGGGAACTCCTGAAGTCGGTCTGTGGTATCCAAAGTACTCATCTTTTAACCTCACAAGTTACTCTGATGCAGACTATGCAGGTTGTAAAGTTAACAGAAAAAGTACCAACGGAACATGCCAATTCCTAGGTGATTGGCTTGTTTCATGGCACCGCAAGAAGCAAACGTCGGTTGCTACATCAACCATAGAGGCTGAATATCTGGCAGCTGGAAGTTGTTGTTCACAACTCCTATGGATTCAACAACAACTAAAGGACTTCGGTATCACCGCCAAAGAATCTCTGATTTTTTTGTGACAACACAAGTGCCATAGAAATCACATACAATCCGGTTTTACACTCTAGAACCAAGCACATCGACATAAGGCATCATTTCATCCGGGAACATGTTATGCAGAAGCATATCCGGCTGGAATATGTAGCAATAGATCAACAAGTAGCCGATATCTTCACAAAGCCCCTGCAGGAAGCTATGTTTTTTTACTTCAGAAACATTCTCGGTTTAACCGATATTAATTAACTCATTTCTTAAAACCTTTAACCTCTAAAGGGAAAATCGGTTCGGACAGACAAAACCGGCAGTTATTCCTAAAATGTCGGAAACCGAATCTACCATTGTATTTATTGAAGAATCGCTTTGTTTATCAGTTATAGTAAACCGACCAGTTACTTAGTGCCTACATTAATTAACTACATCAGGACCAATGACTGAAAACCAACCGGTTTGAATATAATATATATTCTGGATTATTTGGCTTCCGAACAAAAATGGAACAATTGTCTGTATTTAGACGTATCTGTTCTGAAAAGATACCTTTTCAAATCAAAACCAGTCATGCCTCAAAATACGTGAAGATATGATATCTCTCACCGTCCAGGCTTATGACTCACACCTTAGACTGGACACATACCTAATTCATGCAAGATGTTTTATCCTATGGTTAATAAACTAAATTACCTGCTACCCACCGGATAATACTATTCACCTATGTCATCCTTTAACTAATATATAAATCAGATGAACATCAATCAAATATCCACAATATCAACTTATCATCTCACTAAGACAAAAATGTCTCAGCTCCAAAACATTCTCCAAGTTGATTTTGACTCCACACAAGGGACACAACACTATGAGATATTCAAAATGATTAAATCTCTAGAAAGCATCGGTCTGAAACCCTTCCTAGATGATAAACATGTCATCTTCCCTGAGACCGTACATGAATTTTTCCATAACGCTTGGGTCTTCCGTGATACTCCATACTTTGATACCCTTATCCAATCTAGGGTTAGGGGAACGATGTTTGATTTTTCCGAGCGAGATTTCGCTCGGTGCTTCGACCTTCCGAAGGAAGGTCTTACCGGTCTAAATGTTTCGGCCGAACTAAAAGCCGAAATCTCTTTGAACTTCTCTCGTTCAAACCTTCCAGTCGATGACCACGGAGCTCGGTCATCATTGAGAGCTGAATACCATCTTCTCAATGACATCATCGGAAGGGCCATCCTGGGAAAGGATGTCACAAACACCTACTACACCACCATCTTCAACATCATGACCGCTATCACAACTGATACTCCGGTCAATTGGTCTAGTCTGTTGTTTGACATCTTGATCTGGATGATCACCACTCGTCATACCGGCTTCATTCCCCAGATCAGCTTTCTACTCATGGAACTCGGAGTTCCGCTCTGTCCGGGCGAAGGGCTGAACCAGTCCCAAGTCTTGACCAAGGATTCCGCCGACTCCTTCTATGAGAGATTCGAGAAAGCTTGGAAGAAGAAGAACAGACACCTCACCTCCTCTGGCCATTGAAAACTCACTCCTTCGGACAACCGGTCATTTTGCTTCAAGCACCGGTTGTATTTTTAACCCACTCGATTATGTCTCCTTTCGGTTTAATTTATGTTTCTCTCAGTTCAATGTAATCCGTCTTTCCTTAATGAAATTTTAGCACCTTTTGAATTTCAACTGCATGGGAAATTACACAAACTTAGTTTGTTTCCAACTAGATCCTCAGCCTCGGTCTTCGTAATCGGTCAAAAAGTAACCCCTTCCCAAGGCGTTTTGAAAACATAAATATTCCCCAACATTAATGAGACAAAATGGAATATTAACGTTAAATGCTCCTACCTTCCCTCCAACTTCAAAACTATTTAAGAAACCTCTCCTTCTCATTCCAACACACTTCCAAACAACATATTTTAAAATCTCTATCTCTCTTAGCAAGAGTTGAAAAATGTCTCATCGCACTCTTAGGAACTATCTATGCATCGACTTCGATTTTGTCCTCGACATGGAAGATGTTGAAGTAAGGGAGTTACTTTTTGAATCCCTAGACGAAACCGGACTTCGTGCTTCCCTTGAAGAATTCGGACCTCTATTTTTTCCAAAGGTACTGTAATTTTTCAACAATGCGTCTATGTTCAACGGTGCAGTTGTATCCACCGTGAAAAACAATGTCATCGTTCTCCCTGAGAGCGGACTCACCGGAATGTTTAATCTTCCCACTTAAGGGTTTTCAGATTTCCCATCCCGGGTGGACAACACAACTGTTGATTACGCTGAACTGTTCTCCGGATCTGAAACACCGGTGGAGAATCACGGCCTGAAAACCAACCTCGCTCCCCACATCCAACTCCTGCATGAGATCGTCAACCGGTCGATCATCTGCCAATCTCCGAACCAAAACTATTCCAAACGGACTTTCGACATGATGACCTACATCGTCAGTAACACCCCCATCAACTGGGCGTCGGTCATCTTCAACAACTTGAAAAACATGGTCGAAACAAAGAGAGGGTTCGGCTATGCTCCTCAGTTGAGCCGGGTCATTCGGGCCTACGTTCCAAATCTTGAACCAGGTACACCGGTGAATCTCTCGAATGTCCTCAATGAGGAGGTGGTGGATGACAAACTTTCTAAGATGATCACTATGTAATTTTATTTTTCTTATGTGTACTCCAAACCGATCTTTGTATCGGTATCTATCATGTCTTTCTCCTTCAATCGAATGTGCATTTAAATTATGAAGTTCAAAAGTCGGTTTAAAATTACTAAGTTCAAATATCGGTTTAAATTCTCAACCGGTTAAAATCGCTTACCTAAATCACCGGTTAAATAACCGCCTCACTAATAATCGGTTAAAAAAATAACCGCCTTAAATAACATCCCGCCAAAGAACTCCCGCCAAAAGGTTGCCGCCCAAAGGTTTACTGCCAACACGTTTTGGAGGGAAAATTGTCGCTCTTTCTTGATGTGACGGTTCGCGACGGTTCGCATTCCAAGCCGCGGCCTATAAATACCTTCATTCGTAATTTTATTTCCTTCTTCCGCGAATCTTCTTTCTCTCTCTAGCACTCAACTCTTTCTAAACTCTCAATCTCTCAATCTTCCGATCTCTCCAAGAAAAATGGGTCGCGATTCTGTGCTCTTTACTCACATCTTCCAAGTAGACTTCGAAGAAATTCGAGCCAACGGATCGACAGAGGCTAAACAAGTGCTAAATCTCATTTCTACTTCGGGTCTTGAACATTTTCTGAACAGAACGTTCATCTTGTATCAAGACGCGGTCACAGAATTTTTCCAAACCGCCGTACTTAATGAAAGAGTCATATCCGCAACGGTCGGTGGAAAACCGTTTCAAGTTACTAAAGAATCGGTTGCTGAAGTTCTCCGCTTACCGACGGAAGGGAGTGACTTCTCGGTGGAAACTGACGAGGATGCACTTTTTGCGGTTCGGTGCGCTGTCTCGGATACCAAAGAACCGATAGTGGTGTCCGGTAAGAAAACCACCCTCAAACCAGAATACAGGTCACTTTGCGAGATTCTCTCAAAGTCTGTTCAAGGAAGAGGAGGCAACTACGATAACCACACACGGTCGAAAATTGAGATGATAGCCGGTTTGGTTAGAGGTATTAAGATCTACTGGGCCAATGTTATTTTCTCAAATTTGTGTGAGATGGTGGATCCATCTTCAAAACGGTCGTGGGGATACGCCGTTCCACTCGGCAAGCTAATGCGCCATTCAAATGCCGAAACCGGCCCGGGTATTATTATTCCTACCAGGAAGATAATAAAATCTACCCACTTTCTGAAACCGGAGGACAAACCGGCAGAGTGATGGTCTCAGCCGGTAAACAATCAAACACTCGTCCTAGGAAATCGCAACCTAGAAAGAAAAAGGCTCCGGCGGGTGACCAATCCGGAAGCAAGGCGGTTCCGCACACGTCCGGATCGGCTAATATTCAAGCCGATACTCCTAATCCGGAGGACTCCGCAACTAGCTCTAGCCGGACCAACTCCAATAACACCGAGGAGAATCGGTTAGACAAAGGGAAGAAGGTGGTCGAAGAACAACCGACCAGAAATTTTAGTAATGAAATCGGTTCAGCTAGGCGACCGGAGGTATTTCAAATAGCCGACGACAACGTTCGGCAAATGGGAGAGGAACTTGTCTCCCAAATATTAGTGTAACTTTACGATCATGCTCATGCTGCGAGCAATGTCTACTATCAATGGGCTCTGGAACGGCAGGAAGTCCTTTATGCCGACATATTACCAGCGCATCCCGCTCATCAGAGATATGAAAAACTGGTGGAAATAGAAAGGTCGGTGCTCGACCTTACGAAGACTAAGAGCATGGTCACCGCTCTTCGAAGAAGTAGAATGGTTGAACCGCACACACGGTTGATAGAACTCACAGTCCATATCTGTCACCTTCGTGAAAAGAATATCCTTGAGGAGGAGGAAACCCAGTTCGATGCATTAGTGTTGGAAATGCTAACGGCTAAGGAACGGGAGCTCACCGATGAGATGACGCGGTTAGAATCAGAAACGCTCATCAAGAAGCTTCACACTTCTCCAGATCTCACCCTGAAGGTGATGACGGTAACGAATCCAACGACGGTCTAAATCCGAATGAGGCCGAGAATGTCCCCCCTCCACCAGAACCCACGGTCAACAACATTTAAACCGAAACGGGTACTCCGCTCACCGATCGGCACGGATCTCCGCAAACCAACAAAGCATCGGTGCCTGCTATAACCGAGGACAAGGTCAAGGACTTAATCGAGAAATTTGTCAATGATGCCATCATGCAGTGGCAAGAGAAAATAAAGGAAAACGCGACGAAATCCAACCGGTTGATTGAGTCTACCGGTGAAAAACTGAACTCCGTGGTTCAACGACTTACAACCGTTGAAGATAACTACGGCCTGACCGATCAATTGTTCAGCTCCACGATACAAAGAACGACAAATCTAGAGAACGGTCTTGCTCAAACGGACCAGTGGGTCGGTTTAATGGATCAAAAACTATTGACAACGGATCAAAGGGTGGCATTCCTTGAAGAGGGTTACAAAGATACTGCCCAACAACTTACGACCATGGATCAAAGAATGGCATTTCTTGAAGAGGGTCTGTACCAATCTGGCAACTAGGCCGAATCAATGTTTGAAAGAATGGCAACGCTTGAAGAAAAACATGCCCAGACCGAAGCCGAGCTAAAGGCGGTCTCCGAACAGCTGGCTGAAATGATAACGGCCAAGCTAGCAGTCGACGAAGCGCTTGAGAAAGAGAACGAGATCGCGGCTCAGAAGATTCAAGAGGCCGAAGACGAGCGAATATGGCTTCAAAAGGAAAGGGAACAGGCGGATGCAGACCTGACCCAACATGTTCAAACAGTAGAAGATGCTGCACCGGCACAAGCGGTTCAAGAAAATGAGGATGCGGCTCGGCTAGTCGAACAACATCTGATATTCAAAGATATCGCCGATGCACATAAGAAATCAAAGGCGGCTGCTCCATCAACCGGACCGGTCACCAGAAAGAGAAAGGCCTCCAAGAAGGCAGCGGCTAAAAAGTTATTGGCCGACATTGCTGAACCGGTTGCCGCTCCTCCACCCGACCCGGTCTCATCAAAGGTTGAAGAAGTTGAGGAAGAGGACATACCGCTGCACAAAAGGGCGCGGGGTATCGAAGTGATTCCAATTAGATTGGTTCCTTCACAGGTCTCACCATTCACCGGAACCTCGGGCGGTCAAGGATCCTCCTCCAGAGTTGGCGCTGATCCCTGCAATCCGGGAAAGGGAATAATAGCTGATTACCTACGGGAGAGATTCATACCTAAGAAGAGGGAATATAAATTTTTAAATATCTCTTGCTTATGTTAACTTTATTATATTTCCCACTTTTATATATATAAAGTATTTTTGGAAACCGGCCTACAATTTACTTCTTATAGGGTTTTGAATATTTAAAATAAAATAATCAAAAAGGGAGAAATTAATAAGATAAGATTTTTCTTCAACGACAAAAAGATAAATTTTTCCAAAATTTTTCCAAAATTTTTCTAATTTTTTTTTAAGTCTTTTTCAAAAATCCGGCCAAAGAAACTTTTAAAAACAACCGACCTACAATTTACTTCTTAAATGGTTTTGAATATTTTAAATAAAATAATCAAAAGGGAGAAATTATTAGATAAATTAGATCAGTTAAATAAGAACTTAACAAAAACAAATTCCCTGTGCAGGAACGGTTAAGAACCAGAATCGGTCAAAAATCTGACCGGTCAAGAATCCAACCGATCAAGAAGACAAGACCGGTTAGAAGAAGAAGCAGAGGATGTATCCAAAACCGGAAAGATATCCAGTTAACCTGAAACTATGAACAACCGGTAGACATCCTAAACCGAAATGCATTTAACAGGAAAACCGATGAAAAGACTACTTAGAGAAAAAGTCAAGAATATCAAACTAAGTACAACTTACAAATCGGTGCAAACAGATACTTTGAGTATCTGCGGAAGATGATAACAAAGGAATAGACTGTAACATTGCCATATCCATACAAGTCCGGCGATACTCTGCAGGCTGCAGAAGACCACATGAAGAGATCTTTCTACTCTGGGATAAGTCAGAAGCGCAACCTTCCAGGTGCAGGCAACTGTCCAACCGACAGTTGCTACATTAAGTAAAAGACAAACTTAGCTGGTTTGACATATTCCTTGGAAGCTTAAACCGCCAGTACTGCAACACTGAACCTCTACTCAACCAATCAGATTCAAGGAGAAGAAACGTGACCGTTGGCACATTTCACCTATAAAAGAAGGAGCTGAAGAGGAGTAAATGCAGTTACCAGTTCCACCAACTACAAGTTCTAATAGTTATTAATTACAAGTTCATCTCTCTACAAGATTCAACGTTTAAGTGTGCATTTGAAGTGAGACTACAATTTCGGTGAGAATTGTACGAGTGTTTATCGAGCAGCAAATAAGTCTCGATCGGATATTGTGTTTGTGTATTCCTTAGTGAATATCCTTCTCGCGGTTTCGAGAAGAAGGGGTGACGTAGGAGTTTTATCTCCGAACATCCATAAAAACATGTCTTGTTCTTTACTTTCTGTCGGCTCTACGTCCTAACCGATTTGTAATAACCAACTCATAACGCCTTAACCGATTAACATCACCTTAACCGATTTACTGAACCTCAAACCGACCTACTAAACTCCAAACCGACTTTATCCAAACATATCTCTATTCATCCTGTGTGCGTGTTGCTTCAACCTGAAACAAACCACTTTCGCACTTGAACTCGGTTCAAGGGTTTGAGACAGTTTGTGTAGTATTGAAACCCGGTGTTAATCTCTAACCGGATTAAACACTAACCGTTGAGTGAAAGGTGTAAACCGGCCAGACCCCGGTTCCCCATCCGCGAGCTAGATCCTAACAACTTCACTCCACTACTCACTGTAAATATATAATGCCCTTAATTTACATGTAAATCCACTTACTCATTCATGTAAAACCAAAACCTACAAAATAAAATGTATTAAGTATTTTACTGTCTATATAATTATATTATATATATATAACAATATATTTAGAAAGTTATTTGTGATATATTTCAATTAATTTGTATGAATTATTTTATAATTTATATAATTATATATTAAATATATATATTATATATATAAGAATATTTTTAAAAAAATTAGGTAAGATATTTATTTAAATTTGTAAAACAAAATATTTTAAAATTTATTTGTAAGATATTTAAAAAATTTATTTTAATTATTTTATATTTTATATAATAATATATTAAATATATATATATATATATAAAACAACATGTTCAAAAATTTATATAATATATTTAAATGCATTTGTAAAACAAAATATTTTAAAATTTATTTGTAAGATATTTAAAAAATATTATTTAAATTATTTTATATTTTATATAATTATATATTAAATATTTATAAATGTTCATGTAAAACCACTAACACGTTTATGTAAAAACATTTATACGTTCATCATCGCAGGGAATGACTGCCATCGTAGGGAATCTCAACCTCCATCGCATCCACCCTCTCTAGCCCAAACGCAAGATTATAGGTAGGCTGAAAATTTTACAGATGGTTCAACTTGATCTTTCCAAACATCATATTTTACAATTCTCAACTGTTGTTCTAAAATGTTCACTGGTTTGTTATACTAGGTAGACCTACTATAGTTCATTTAATATCAATTTCTTAATTTGACCTTCTTGAATTTTGATATTTGCTTGCTTTACTACCAATATAGTGTAGCTCAGTGTTTTTGGTCCATCCCATGATTGATACTTTTAAAAAGAAATGTAATACTTCTTGATTATCCAAAAACTAGATGTTGAGGTCAATCTATAAAAATAGAAGAATCCAGATGCATGTTTTAAGCAAGTAGTAGTTATTTAATATGTAAATTTAGTTGACCTATATACTCATTTAATAAGGAAGATTGTTAGATAAATTAGAATGTTAATTAATAATAAATTAACTATCTAAAGAACTTAACCAAACTCACCGTTTGTGCAGGAAAAGCCGAGAATGGTCATACTCTCAAATTGGCCAGTCAACCGATATCATAGAAGCGACAAAAACCAGAACTCCTTAATTTATCTATCTTCTCAGCAACAGTCTTAGTAGAAGATCGGTTCGGCTCAACTTCAGGATCGGTGAAACTTCTCAGAGATCGGTCATTACTCTTCGACAGTAAGACCGGTCAATCGATGTTGAAACTGCAAACCGATACGATGTCCGGTCGGCTCAAATCATTCGCTCAATTCTAAGCGATCATACAAATTAACGAGAAGTGCAACTGATCAAATCAAAGATTTAGAACTGATGTAAGTTTCCATTTTCATGCAATAAGTTCACTTTGGGAATATGCAGAAGAAGATCTTCAAATATGCAGATTGTGCCATTTCCTCTTAGATACAAGTCTGTTGATAGACTGTAGAAAGCAGAAGAATACAAAGGGGCCAGATACCTATTTTGGTATAAGTCCAAGAGCAACCTTCAAGGAGTAGGTATCTGTCAAAACCGCCCAGCTGATAAAATCAATAAAAGACAAACTGGCCGGCTGTGTTACTCCTTGGGAAGCATTAACCATATTTAATGCCATGCAGCTCCTTTTGACCAACCAATCAGATTCAAGGATTACCATGCAGGTATCCGTTGAAAGAGAAATATGATTGTTGTCATATTTCCACTATTTAAGGAGAAGCTGAAGAACATAAGCAACAGTTACACACTCAAGAGATTACGAAGAGAGAAAAAGATTCAAAGAAGATATCTAGCCTACTGTTCTTACATTACAATCTGTCCAAAAGTGTATTACAATTCTATTCATTCTTTGAAATAGTTTTAAGTCAATAACAAGTAGTAAATAAGCCTCGGTTATTTGACGTATTGTAAAGTGTGATTGAATATTCTTAGTGAATATCTTTCTCAAGGTTTGAGAAGAAGGCTGACATAGGAGTTTTATCTCCGAACATCCATAAATCTTGTGTTGTGTTCTTTCTATATTCTATTCATTCTTGTCATCCAATCCGTGTGTGTGTTGCTTCAAATTAAAACAAACTACTTCCGCACTTGAACTCGGTTCAAGAGTTTGTGACAACTTGTGTAGTATTGAGACCGATATTAATATTTAACTGGATTAGTATCAACCGTTGTGTGTGTAAGCGTTCGTCTTTTAGCTGGACCCCAGTCCCCTATCGGCGATTCCGATCCTATCACAAATTCTTTTTCTTTCTTTATTTAGCAGAACCATTCATATCATTTATCACATTAAAAATCAACATTAATTTCTATAAAGTTCTATTAATCGTTGTTATTGTTTCTATTATTTTATTTGTTTCTCATATTAAAGATGTACAAGATCGTCTAGGGTATTGCATGACATCTATGGTGACTTAATTAGCATGTACAAAAATACCTTATACTTTCAAGTTTGTTATACTAGGTAGACCTACTATAGTTCATTTAATATCAATTTCTTAATTTGACTTGCTGGAATTTTGATATTTGCTTTCTTTACTACCAATATAGTGTAGTTTATTGTTTTTTGTCCATCCCCTGATTGGTACTTTTTAAAAGAAATGTATGCTTTCTTGATTATCCAAAAACTGTATTTTGAGGCAATCTATAAAAATAGAAGAATCCAGATGCATGTTTTAAGCAAGTAGTAGTTCTTTAATTTGTACATTTAGTTGACCTATATGCTCATTTGATAAGGCAAATTCTTTTTCTTTCTTTGTTTAGAAGAACCATTCATATCATTTATCACATTGACAATCAACATTAATTTCTATGAAGTTCTATTAATCGTTGTTATTATTTCTATTATTATATTTGTTTCTCATATTTAAGATGTACCAGATCATCTAGTGTATTGCATGACATTTATGGTGACTTCATTAGCATGTACAAAAATTTATTATACTTTCAAGTTTGTTATACTAGGTAGACCTACTATAGTTCATTTAATATCAATTTCTTAATTTGACTTGCTAGAATTTTGATATTTGCTTGCTTTACTACTAATATATTGTAGATTAGTGTTTTTGTTCCATCTCCTGATTGATACATTTCAAAAAAATGTATGCTTTCTTGATTATCTAAAAACTTAATGTTAAGGTCAATCTATAAAAATAGAAGAATTCGGATGCATATTTTAAACAAGTAGTAGTTATTTAATCTGTACATTTAGTTGACCTATATGCCCACTTGATAAAGCAAATTCTTTTTCTTTCTTTGTTTAGAAGAACTATTCATATCATTTATCACATTGACAATGAACATTAATTTCTATGAATTTCTCTTAATCGATGTTATTGTTTCTATTATTTTATTTGTTTCTCATATTTAAGATGTACCAGATCATCTAGGGTCTTGCATGACATCTATAGTGACTTCATTAACATGTACAAAAATACCTTATACTTTCAAGTTTGTTATACTAGTTACACCTACTATAGTTCATTTAATATCAATTTCTTAATTTTACTTGCTGGAATTTTAATATTTGCTTGCTTTACTACCAATATAGTGTATATCAGTGTTTTTGGTCCATTCCTTGATTGGTACTTTTCAAAAGAAATGTATGATTTCTTGATTATTACAACTATTAACTTTTATTCAAATATTGTAGGTTGCATAAATGTTAGTCAAACAAAAATTTTATGTTTAAAGAGTCACAATTGTCACATATTACTAGAATACCTTATTCCTTTAGCAATACGTGGATTAGTTCGAGATGATATTTATGACGCTCTTGTTCATCTATCAAAGTTCTTTTGTATGTTATGTTCAAAATTACTAAAGAAAGATGATTTGGAACATCTTGATGTTAATATTTCTTTAACACTTTGCAAGTTGGAAAAGGTGTTTCCTCCATTTTTTGAGATAATGGTACATTTGCCAATTCATTTACCATTTGAAGCTTTTCTTGGTGGGCCTGTTCATTTTAGGTGGAAGTATCCAATAGAACAATATATTGGTATTTTGAAAAATATATTCGAAATAAAAATCATCCAAAAGCTTCAATTAGTTTATGCTCAAGATATTTTGAAGATTTAATAATAGAGACTTCTGATCACCCAATAGAGTCTTCTCTGTCCATATTTTCAGTCATTGAAGAATTATCAATATGGACTAATTATATTAATGAAGAAGGTGATCGAGAGCGGGTTCATATGTACATACTAAAGAATTGTGAAGAGGCTTGACCATTTTACTAGTACGAATACTAACTTATTCTATATCCAATATGAATTATTCTTACAACTATTAACTTTTATTCCAAATTATGCAGTGAATACATGCAAGGACAGTCTAATAGAGAATGTGATGATGAATACATGAATTGATTCAGAATTCAAGTGAGTTATTTCATAACTGCATATTACAAAAAATATATGAAAGTTTAAACTTTTTCTTTTCTTTTGAAATTATAGGCCGAACAAATAAAAAACGATAGTCAAAGAACAAAAGATCTTAAAATTCTAGGAGCCGGTACTACAAAGTATGCGTCCAAATTTGTATGGTGTAAAGTGAACGAATATAAATTCAACACAAAAGAGCGTGATGAGGGTTTAACGACACAAAACAGTAGTATTCTTGTGGTTGGCAATTATGAATTGGAAACTATGGACTACTATGGAGTGTTGACAGAAATTATTGAAATGCAATATCATAATGGAAGACGGATTGTACTTTTTAAGTGCAAGTGGTTTGACGTGCATTCTGGACAAAGTGGAATTAAAGTTGATAAATATGGTTTTGTTAGCATAAATTGCAACTAATTATTGACAACTCAAAAGACAGATCCTTTTATATTAGCCACTGAAGCAAAACAAGTATTTGTTTTAAGAGATAATGTCTCTAAACCAGTTTGGCAAATTGCGATTAAGAAAAATCCTCGATATTCATATACTTGATATCATCAAATGGGTATTGTTTATTGTGCTAATAATATGTTTAGAGTTTATTCTATTCATAATGTTATTATTTTTATCTATGCTAATAATATTATTTGTTTTATTTCAGAAGTCATGATTGGGAAAAATAAGAACAACCTTCCTCCATGTAGCTTAAATGTCAAACTAGCATAAATGCGAAAGAAAATAGATGCATCTAGAAGTATATTTGCACAAGATGTCACAAATACACATTATGTCACACCTCACTCAAATGACATACTTGCAAATGATTCCACATCTACCCAGGATGTCATACTTGCAAATGATATGCTACATTCACTACCGGACGCTGAATCAACGATAGAACAATGTACCAAAAGAAGGAGAGGAAGTAATAAAAATTTTGTGTTGAAAAAATCACAGAAAATGGAGAGAAGGCCACTATCGTGTTCAATTTGGTGGATAAAAAATCATTTTGTGAAAATAGGAAGACTTGGGCTCGTGACTTGGGGTCTATTGTGCGCGATCATTTTGTAGTCAAACATCGAATGTTGAAATGGAACTTGTTAGTTCCATCTGAAAATTTGGATAATTTGTGGCAACATGTGATAGTGAGTTAAATTTTCTTTAAAAATATTTCTAAATAATATATTCTTATCAAAATATTTAAAAATTTTCAGGATAGGTTCGATGCTACTAATATTCAAGATTATCGCGATGCCACGTTACGACACATGTAACATTTTTGGAATAGGTGGAGAGCCGATATTAATAGACATTGTATCGCTATGCACAAAGGCGACATGAATAAAGTTAAATCTATCGAGCCAAATGAAATGACCTGAGAGGATTGGGAGTGGTTGCTTCATTACTACTTTCTCACCGATAAATATAAGGTAATTACTAATTTAAGATAAATATTTTTATGTGATAAATAATTTTAAATTGTTTTTCTAAGTGTAGAAAACAAGCTCCACCAATAAAATTAATAGAAAGAAACACAAATATGTTCATCGCACCGGAAGCAAGTCATTTTCTCAACTGGGGCGGGAAATGGTATGTGTGTAACTAGCTTAATTACCTTATAATTTTTGTAAATAAACATATATTGAATGTTTTTCATTGAATATATTTAGGAAATACGGGATGGGACAAAGTCCATATTACGAGGACGTCTTTATTGAGACTCATCCAAGAAATGATAAATCTATTGATCCCAATATACAATCACAGTCGGTAAGTATTTCTAATTTTTTTATTCATTTTTACGATATTTTATTTATGTTATAATTAAATTAATATACTTACTTATTATAGGATAAGATGTGTGAAGTTAGACAAGAAATTAATTCCATTTCTGATTTTGATATGGTGGAACAAGTGTTTGGCCCATAAAATCATGGAACTGTCATTGGGATGGGAACAGGAGTGTCGACTTCACAATTTAGAGGTGATCAATCAAATTGAGCTCTCCGACAAGAGAAGGCTTCTTTAAGAGCCGTAATAGAGAAATTAAGAAATTAAAAAAAAGTTAAAAGAGGAAAGGGAGACTAATGAAGTAAAAAGATTAGCAGAAAGGGAAGCTATTGATGCTAGAATATTAGTTGAGCGTGTTGAAACAGAGAAAATGATGCAAGCTATAATGGCACGATACTTAGGAATTTAATCTTCGTCGATGCCACCCCATGCACAAGTACCACCTACTACGCCGCCTTCTAAAATAGGTTTAAAATTATATTGATTAAATGTTTATGTTAATATGTTTTTTTATTAATTTTAGTCTCATTATATACAGCTAATGATGAAGAAGATAAAGATTAACAAGTCTTTCCACTTCTCTTGTGAAATATTTGGTGAGAGATTACTTTAAAATCAACAATTGTTATATTTTCTACATGATCAATAAATCAGGTCATTTCTTTAAAATCAACCCTTCATTTTGTTCTTATCATGATTAGGGTTGTGGTATTGTTGTGCTTATGTCTTCTTTTGTCAGTTTAATTAATCTATTTTATGGATATGCTCAGCTTAATGAAATTTGTGGTTTTACTAGTTTTACTAGTTTTTTCTTCTTCTTACAATCGACTAAGATTTCTCTTAGTTATAGTAACTTTGAGTTTGCAAAAAAAGTTAATAAGATTGTTGTTTCAATGATAATGTGGTTCTATTGTTTTTTATATGAAGTATTTTGCTTATGTTGGTTTTGCTTTCTATAATTTTGAAATGCCTAATTTTCATTTTCATTTGATTGTTGCAGATTTTTGGATATAGGAAGATTGAAGAAATGAATAAACCTATATATGTATATTCATGTTTTGAAAATTTGAAGAAATTAAGTAACTAAACATATATGTCTTTATAAGATCAAAATTTCTAAATGTCTATTCATGTTTTGGAACATATATATTTTTGAATAGATTGTTGGAACATGTTATATGTTTTGTGTTATATATGATATTGTTTAATTTGAATATAATATGTTTTAATTTAAAATGTTAGGTTTCTAGATTAAAAACTTTTTTTAGTATTTTGTAATCAATAACGTTCGTAAGAAAACAGACTTTATTGATCAATAACGTTCGTAGGAAAATGGACTTTATTGATCAATAACATTAGTAGGAAAACGAACTTTATTGATCAATAACGTTAGTAGGAAAACAGACTTTATTGATCAATAATGTCAGTAGGAAAACATACTATATTGATTAATAACGTCTGAATAAAATTCGGCCCTTATTGTGTAATAACGACGGCAGAAAATTCGGCCTTTATTGAGTAATAATATCCGAATGAAATTCGGACGTTATTGATACTTTTTCCAATAACGACGCAGGTTCTATCGTCCGTGAACGTCCGTAATTTAACCGGAAAATACTTATTAGTACCGACCGAAATAATATAAATTACGGTCGAATTTCCGGACGTTAAAACATCAATTTTTACTAGTGACGTCCTGTTGCACCTGTCTGTTTGCCGCCCTGCCTCCTACAGTTTATTGTGGCAGTCTATGTCTTGCCATGGACCATTTGCGGTTTGTTCTTTGGTGTTGTGTAGGTATAGGTACAAATCTTTAGGGTGTAGGCCAACAGTCCGAATGCCCTTCTTAGAGACGCGGATCTCGCTTGCTGCAGCTGGTCGAGTTCCGTTTCAGATGTTGGCATCTTGGTGCAGGTGTTAGAACAGTCCCTCGTTGAATAGGTGCAAGCGTAGTTCATCCCTGATGTTTTTTGTTTTTTATAGATTGCAGGTTGTGCAGATGTTGTGTGTTGTGCAGGCCGTAGGCTTTACATCTCAACTATTTGTGGTCTGTTGTAGGTGTTGGTTTTTCATCTTCTTGAGGAAGTGTCTTCTGATGTACTGTGTGAGACTGTGCAAATGCGGTTTCTAGTTCTTGTGCGGGTTGTAGGTCGTGCAACTGTTGGTGTTGTGCAGGCCGCATGCTTTCTGGTGCAAGTGAAAGTCTACTTGTAGTCTAATTTTTACTATAGTTTGCGGTCGGTTGCCTCACTGTGGTTGAAGATTGTAAGCGAAGGTTGTGCGACATACGGGTGCAAGTGCATGTTTACTGGTCTTCTAAGTGCAGTTGGTTGCATAGGTCTGATATCATGGTCGCACAGGTCTAAAACTATGATTGTCTGTTATCTGCGTTCTTAATTCTAATATGACTAGCTACCGTTAGTCTAATACTATTTATATATTGATATGTTTTACCCCTTTTGTTTTTAATTTGTTTATTATAATGTTAGGATAATGAATTACTACAGATACAAAGTGACTTAATCAACATTGTGGTGGAAGGCAAAAATCGAAAGAATATCCCTGAAGCGGACGAATCTGATGCAATGAAGAAGAATAAGTTGGGAGATTAATCTTTTATTTTAATGTTTATTGAATATTATGATAGTTTTTGTGTAACTTTGAATATTATTTTGGTTGTTTAGTTATGTTTGTATGTTTAAACAATGGTTCTTAGGAAATCAAAAGTCTTGGATTTAAATAGAATGTTGTTTAAGTAATCTATATATGTTATATATATCTATGAAGCGAACGGATCTGATGCAATGAAGAAGAGTAAGCTGAGAGATTAATCTTTTACATATAGAATAATGTCAATATTATTGCAGAACGTTTGAAAAACATTATTCCTCTTTGTTGAAAAACCTTTTAACTAGTGTATTTTTGCACTAAACCATTTAGAAAATTATACAACATTTGCGTTTGCATTAAAAAGAGGAACTTTATTGCGAAAACTAGCGCAGATCGATATACTGTAATTATTTTTAAACTCTCGGATAAAAATCCACTGTATTATAGTGTACTAATCCATCGCCTCATTACTTTATTTGTATTAATCCATGTACATCGCCTCATTACAATTATTTTTGCAATAACCATATGTTGTAATTATTTAAGAAATCTTGCCCTGTTTGAGAGTGTAGTAAACTTTGCACTAAACATTGTTCAACACCGAAATTGTTTAATTTTTGTAATATTGATAATACACATTATTGCTAAAACTAGTGCAAAATAAATGCCTTTTAGTAAATAATTTTCAGCTCTTTGTTATAATTCTCCTATTTGAGAGTGCAGTAAACTTTTCACTAAACTGTGTTCAACGTCGAATTGCTTTAATCCTTGCAATAATGATAATACGCCCTATTGCGAAAACTAGTGTCGAACGAATGATATCTATAGTAAATATTTTTCAACTCTCTATTATATTTCTCCTGTTCGAGAGTGCAATAAATTTTGCAGTAAACCGTGTTCAACGCCGAATTGCTTTAATCCTTGTAATATGGATAATACGTCTTATTACAAAAACTAGTGTAGAATGAATGACATTTATAGTAAATATTTTTTAACTCTCTATTATATTTCACCTGATTGATAGTGCAGTATACTTTGCACTAAACCCTGTTCAACTCCGAATTGTTTTAATATTTGCATTAATGTTAAAACGCAATATTTTACAACTCACTATTATAATTCCCCTTTTTTCAGTGCAGTAAATTTTGCACTAAACTGTGTTCAACGTCGAATTGATTTAAACATTGCAACATTGATAATATGTATTATTGCGAAATCTAGTGCAGAATGAATGACATTTTTAGTAAATATGTTTGAACTCACTATTATAATTCTCCTATTTGACAGTGCAGTAAAACACCAATAAAGTTTACTGAACCTCTTAAATATGAATTTAGGACTTGGGATGATAACTCCATGATTTTTTTTCTAAAGCTCCTTCATTTAATAGAGCAAATATGAAAATATATTATCTTAAGAGCGTCCTCTTCGAAGGTATCAAAGCAGCTCAGGCAGCGCGCCTTCGGGGAGGCTTGAATTCAACGCAGAGATTATAGGGAGCATTGGACACCCTGATACAATAGACATTGAATCAATTGCTCTACATGAGATAGGACATCCTTGGTCTTGACCACAGTGAGGATCCATCTGTCATAATGTGGTCATCTATAGATAAGGGCGTGTTCAGAAGAGTCTTGAATATTGATGACATTTATGGAATTTTCAAATTGTATTTCTTATCTATTTGTGATTTTATTTGTGCAAAATAATATGTTTGCGAACAATAAATAAATTAAATAATTTTATTATATATAATTATTTTTAAATACACATATTAGCATTGTTTATAATAAATATATTAGCATATCAATGTAGTTCAAAATTTGAATATTAATCATTTTTGGATATTTTAATAAAATATTAAAAAATAAATTAGCTAGAGATAGAGTGACCAAATTATCAAAATAACTGATTAATTCATGAAATCAGAAAAATAACCCTTAATCCTAATCTGAAGGAAATAATTTAATCTCAAAACCAATTAAACCCAAATTATATTTAATCTAATTAATTATTGAATTGAACACTTATTATTATTATTAAAAGAGAATATGTATAAAAAAAAACTAAGTAATTTTTTTTTAACTTAAATTTGAAAAATATTAAACAAATTTTGTCTAATTTTAATAAAAAAAAAGTAGCACATATACATAAATATTTTTTTTTAATTAAATAGTTTTAGACTTTTATATAAAATTATAAATTGCTTATAACTGGTTCGTAACATTATATTTAATTTTGTTATGTATAAATTTCAAGAAATATAACTAAATTTATTGTTAATTCATTTTATTTTGTAAAATATATATATATAAATACCCAAATTAACTTATTAATTGAACTTATATTTTAATCAACCCATTCGTTTAGATTCTAAGGTTAGTTATTTATATTTAATTTTTTAAACACATACTAGATAATAAAATAAGTATTAATTATTTAAGTTTAGATTATATGTTAATATTAATAATATATTTTTTTAAATAAATGATGAATGAATATTTATAATAGAGAATTATAATTATATTTTTATAAAAAAATAACCGAACAAATGATAAATTAATTAAGACTCTAGTTAGAAAAGTTCTGTCAAATTTAAATATCTTAAAAAATGTTATCGTTTGAAAACTAATTTTATTATATTATCCATGTAATATTTTTAATTTATTTACATTTGTATTTGACATTTATTTGCTATGTCATTTTATTTCGTTATTTTATAATATAATTTTTTAGTCATTTCAAATCAACGCTACCTAAATTTCGATCCTATTATAACTCATCTTATATACTAATAAGTAACAAGATCTCCACGAATTATTAATTAATTACCGTGAAAATGTCTAAGAGTTGATTGACAATATTGCGGAAATCGGCTCTTAGTTGATATAGGGAAGAGAATCTAGATGTTAGGTCATTCTTCCCTATATCAAAAGTGTACAAGGCCGTGCTGAAATGATGTCTTTTGCATCAGATTTGCGAAAACTCCTCCGTGCCCACATACAATAGTAAATACTAACATTTCTTTAATTAATCGATCAATCATTGAAATATATAAAGAAAGTGAGAAAGTAGGAACCATGAATTGATGGATCCTGGATCCTTATTTCATAATCCAATTTTTAATTTACCTTTGGAATTTAAAAATGTTAGAAATGTGTGTATGAAGTGGTTGTCAGGGATACAATTATTGTTTTCAATCTTTCCAATCTTTTCAATTAAATTGATACATAGAGAAACCCCGAATAATATTTTAGTTAATAATTTAAATGATTTAAAAAATATATAACCTTTATATAAAAATTCTCAAATAACATACTTGTAAAACATATTTGCTTATTTTTTTTTTATAAAATGTTAAGACTATCTCAAATTTATAATTTTCATTTCAATTTAAGATATTTTAAATGAGAATTTAAAATTATCTTTATTATTTTAAATACAGTTTCTTATAACTTAAACTACTCTATTAACATAAGTTGCTCTACAAACTTATCAAATAGACTTAATATTTATCAATAGTATGGAACAATGATTCAACTTTAAATATATTGGCCAATCTTTTCAATTAAATTTATTTACATAAATCATTAATTTATCCAAATAAACATGTTTTAAATATTTATATTGTGTTTTTATCATGTGTGGCAAAAATAGTAGTATTATGTATTCAAAATTAATGATGTGTCAAACTGTCAATATATTAAAATAGAGAAATAATAAGGGCAATAAAATAAGGTCATGATTCTAACGTGATCTGACACATGTGTAGGAGAGAGAAAACAAATTCTAAATTCATTTCCCGCAGTCATTTCATATCTCTCTCAACTTTCTTCGGAAAAAATCTTTTACAAACCCAAGACCATATATATATTCATTGCGTGAACTCAAAAACTACAAATTTTAATTTCGTAATGGTAGGTTTTTCAGTTTTACTTATACAAAAGATTTTTTTATTTTATATAGATAACACATAACTTCTTCGACTTTAATGTTCATGATTGCAACAAAGACAACGTTGGAGAAGATAAAGCTTTGAACAAATTGTCCGTTGAACCCGAAAGTTACTGAACAAGACCATATTTTAGCTGAAGAAATACATGAACATGACCTTGTAAAAAATAATAACAAGGTCATGTTCTTGTATTTTTTTCATTTTAAAAAATGTATTTTTTCTAAACAATTTCATGAAATTGTTTAGAAGAAAATTCAAGTTTTTGAAATTGAAATGTTAAAAGAACACGGCATTGTAAGAACATGACCATATTCTTTTAACAAAAGAACACAAATTTGTTTTAAAAAAAAATTAATTGATAAAGGCACTGAACATGACGTTCATATGCACTGAATATGAAATTCTTTTGAAAAAAACTAAGTTTTTAACTGAAAAATGCGTTAAATATGACATTAATAAGCACTAAACATGACCGAACACCTTTCCCACACTTAATCAAGACCTAAACTAAAAAGAATTTATAATTTCTCAAAAAGAAAAATAGGTAGCAACTCTTATAACTTGAAATCAGACTAAATTGATTATCTTGAAAATGAGCTCCATGTGTGTTCATTTCTCAGACAGTCGACTAATTTGACATTAATAGAAATAAATTGAATCATAATAGTTTACCATTTTTTATTCCTCATTTCTGCTCAAATTCGAGAGGAAGATATGTAACAAGGATAACAAATACTTGAGTCAATTTCCCGACATTGAGCCTTGGGCCGGTTTTGGACCGATACATGTCCCGATCCACTGGGCGACCGAAGAGAGGCGCAGCGCTAAGTCAAAGATGGAAGAAGTCTTGACCAAGACCGAGTATTTCGGGAAAGCCCGGTCAAAGTCCCTATATTTTCGGAAGACTAAGTCTTAGATGAATTATTCAGCATAGACTTAGGCAAAGTTTGTTGTACACGTTTTCTACTCCTATATATATCTCTAGAGGAGGCGACCCTAAGGCATTAGAGAATCAAGAGATCAATCAAGTTATTCAAGAACTAGAGAGAGACTCTTGAGCCTAGGGATTGTGCCTACCCGTGGGTTCCTTGTATTTTCATTGGTTGTGTGTGAATCAATAATAAGATCCAAGGTTGGCTTCGGCCGTAATATTGTGTTCCCTCTTTATTGCTGTTTTCTATCTTCTTTATATTCTGTTCGTTCTTGGAGTTATCTTTGTTGGGCAGTTTGTTTACTTAGGCGAAAATCTTAAGTATTGAGTTGGCTGATTAGGTTCTTGCGAGGAGAGCCTAAGACGGACAAGGGTTAGCCAAAGTTGTGAATTTGGTGTGTTTTTCCGCATTAGACAGACCCTTCGTACAGTGGGTATCAGAGCACAGCGACGTATATTTTGGGCGAAAGAAAATAATGAAGAAGACTAGTAGCAGCAACCGTGCGATCCAAGAAGATTTCGAAGCCGAAACGGACACGCGGCTGACCGAGCTCGAGGAGCTCATAGGCATGCCTGCAGAGGAAAACGAGCCCTCCCTGTTCGCACAGGTGGGCGAGTTGAAGGTGCAATGACAGACTGCTCAGATGAACATTGGGCGTTTGAGCGACATGTTAGATCAGAAGCATATTACTAGGCAGAACGCACTCATCTCACGGATAGAAGAGCTGGAGATCGAGGTGCGAATGCTTAGGCGCGCTGATGGTTCGGATGCCCCGATCGCAGCAGCTCCTTCGACGAAATTCAAGGTACCCGAGCCCTTTTCATTCAGAGGAGCCAGGAGCGCTAAGGAGATCGAGAATTTCCTTTGGGACATGGAAGTCTATTTCGAGACCTCCAAGATCCCTGAAGATAAGAAGGTGTCGGTAACTAGTATGTATCTCGTAGGCGATGCCATGCTTTGGTGGAGAGCCCGCCATTCGGATGATGCTAGTGCGATGCGCGACAAGATCGACACCTGGGAAGTAATGAAGCGAGAACTGAAGGAGCAATTCCTCCCGGGGAATGCTTCTTGGTTAGCCCGCGAGTCCCTCCGCCGTCTACGCCATATTGGTTCCACAAGAGAGTATGTGAAAAGCTTCAGTTCCCTTATGCTAGACATTCGTGACATGTCATAGCAGAATAAGCTGTTCAACTTTTTAGCTGGACTGCAACCGTGGGCCCAAACCGAGCTAAGAAGATTGGATGTGAAAGACCTACCTTCGGCCATAGCTGGGGCCGATCGGTTGGCCGATTTCAAAACAATTGGCTCAGTTAGCGCCGAGCCAAGTAAGCCCTCTGCCAGAGACAAGGGGAAGGGCAAAGTCTAAGGTAGAGACCGAGGACCAGGGGAAAGACAAGTCATAACCGAGGCAAGAGTACTGGTCATGACCGAAAGAAAACATATTCGGACCGAGGGAGCAAATCCGGTCCGGACCGAAGACAAGCTGGATGCTACCTGTGCAACGGTGATCACCTGATGCGGGAATGCCCGCAGCGCGGCAAGGTTAGTGCGATCCAGAGTCAAGAGGAGGAACAAGATGATGTACCTTCTAGGGTGAACCCGCTGCAGATGTTTGGCGCAATGCAGGCCGGTGCCCATGTGCCACACAAGGCCCGTGGCTTGATGTATGTGAAGATCAAGATCAATGGGAAGGAAGTTATGGCTATGGTTGACACCGGTACAACCCATAACTTTGTTGCTGACAGAGAGATCAGCAAACTCGGTCGCCGCGGCTCATGTGGCTGTTATGCCACACTTGGGTGGAATTTTCATTGTGGCACTAGAGAATCCATCCTTCATAGCGGGTCGCTATGAGGCAGCTAAGGAGAAGAAGGCAGCCTTGCTCTCTGCCATACAACTCAAGAAGGGATTGAGGCGTGGAGAGCACACTTACGTGGCGACATTAGTGGAGATGAAGCCCGACGTATACTCGGAGGTGCAGAGTAAAGTTGCAGATTTGATGGGGCGGTTTGAAGATATCATGCCGCCCAAGTTACCCAAGGTGTTGCCTCCGAAGAGGAACATCGACAACAGAATTGAGCTGGAACCCGGGGCAGTGATACAGGCGAAGGCTCCTTATAGGATGGGTCCATAAGAGTTGGTGGAATTGAGGAAGCAGTTGACCGAGCTGTTGGAAGGTGGGCTGATTCGACCGAGCAAAGCTCCCTATGGGTCTCCCATTCTGTTCCAAAAGAAGACGGACGGCTCCTTGCGGATGTGTGTGGATTACCGCGCCCTCAATAAGGTAACAGTCAAAAACAAATATCCGATCCCAAACGTGTTAGATTTTTTTTGATAAATTAGCACAGGCGCGAGTCTATTCGAAGATTGACTTGAGATCAAGGAATTGGCAGGTTAGGGTGGCGACCGAAGATGTGGCCAAGACTACGTGTGTGACTCGCTATGGGTCATATGAGTTCCTAGTTATGCCTTTCGGCCTAACCAATGCACCTGCCACGTTCTGCAACCTGATGAATGATGTCTTGTATGAAAGGTTAGACCGGAGCGTTGTAGTCTACCTTGATGAAATCTTGGTCTATAGTGCCTCGGCCGAGGAGCACTATAGCCACTTGGAGTGGGTGTTTGAGAAGCTGCGAGAGCACCACCTCTACATAAACAAGGGCAAATGCGAGTTCTGTTTGGAGAAAATCAATTTTTGGGGGCATATCGTGGGATAAGGTAAAATCCGAATGGATCCAGCCAAGGTTGTTGCTATCGAGAAGTGGCCACGACCGAGCCGAGCGACCGAACTACGGTCCTTCCTCGGTCTTGCCAACTATTATCGCCGGTTCATTAAAGAGTATTCCAAGATGATCGGGCCCCTCACAGATTTGATAAAGAAGGACCGAGAGTGGGTCTGGTCCGACAGATGTGAAGAAGCATTTACTTCCCTGAAGCACGCGGTCGCGATCGAGCCCGTGTTGCAACTGCCACACTTTGACAGGCCTTTTGAAGTACATACCGATGCATCCGACCGAGCGTTAGGTGGGGTGCTAATGCAGGAGAGGCATCTGGTTGCATTCGAAAGTAGGAAATTCAAGGATGTTGAGACTCGATATTCAACTCATGAGAAAGAGATGGTGGCGGTCGTGCATTTCCTTGAGGCATGGCGCCACTATCTTTTGGGCACCAAGTTTGTGGTGGTCACCGACAACGTGGTCAACACTTATTTCAAGATTCAGAAGAAGTTGTCCCCTAAGCAAGCGAGATGGCATGAATTTCTCAGCGAGTTTGATTTCGAATGGTTGCACCGGCCCGGAAAGAGTAATGAAGTGGCCAATGCACTCAGCCGCCAGACGACCGAGGAATATGTGGCAGCCTTGACACTGGTGGAGGCAGGGTTCATGGATGAGATCTGTGAAGCTGCCAAGAATGATGTTGCTTACCAAGCTACAGTGAAGCATGTGCTTGCGGGAGAAAGCACGAAATATTGGCTTGAAGATGGTCTGCTTTTTGCCAAAGGAGGGGGCGCGGTCGTTCCAACCGGGCCCTTGCGTCAGAAACTACTCAGAGAGACCCATGATCCACAATGGGCCGGTCATCCTGGAGTAGGCAGAATGATGGCGCTTCTTTCACGGTCCTACCTATGGAGCAAGATGTTGGAGGACGTGGAATTTTATGTCAAGACGTGTCTAGTGTGTCAACTAGACAAGACCGAGAAGAGGAGACAAGCGGGCTTGATGCAGCCCTTGCCCATACCTGATAGACCGTGGCAGTCTATTTCCTTAGATTTTATTCTCGGTTTTCCCAAGGTGGAGGGGAAGACTTCGGTCCTCGGTTTTCCCAAGGTTTTCGAAGTATGCGGTATTCATACCGGTGCCCAAGGTGTGTTTAGCCGACCCCGCAGCTGACTTATTGTTCCAGAATGTTGTGAAAAATTTCAGAGTGTCGGCTGACATTGTGAGCGACCGGGACGCTCGGTTCACTAGCAGGTTCTGGAATTCTCTTTTTAATTTGATGGGGTCAGAACTAAAATTCTCTACGGCCAATCACCCGCAGACCGATGGCCAGACGGAGATAATCAACCAAGTGCTCGAGGAGTACTTGCGGCATTATGTGACAAGCAGCCAAGAGAATTGGCTCGGCTTGTTAGACGTTGCTCAGTTTAGTTATAACTTGCATCAGTCTTCATCAACGGGCCAGAGTCCGTTTGAGATAGTATTGGGGGTCCAGCCCAATACCCCGCACATAGTAGCTTCAAGGAACGGTGGGGGTGATTGTCCTGCATCATACTGCTTCGCCAAACTTAAGCAAGAGATGTTAGACTTCGCTCGGGAGAGCATGGAGAAGGCTCAGAAGCGTATGAAGAAGTATATTGATGCGGGTAGAAGAGAAGTGGAATTCCAGGTCGTAGATCAGGTCTTGTTGAAGCTTACTCCACAGATTTGGAAGCGGATTAGTGCTAAAAATCGGCAGCGAACACTAATACCTAAGTATGACGGCCCTTTTGAGGTGTTGAAGAGGGTCGGTCGGGTGGCCTATCGGTTGTCTCTTCTAGACCGGTTGAAGATCCATCCAACATTCCACATCAGCTATTTGAAGAAGTTCTACGAGGACATGGCCGATGGTACCAGGGTGCAGGCTAGGCGAGCCCCACCCGTGGTGCAGTATGAGACCGAAAAGAAAGTGGCCCAGATTCTGGATCACAGGTCACAGTGTCAAGAATAGGCGCACGGACTTCTTAGTCCAATGGCACGGAGAGAGTCGGGAAGATGCTACATGGGTACGTAATACTAACCTGTGGCAGTTTGCGGATAAGGTGCAGGCGTACTTGACAAGTAAGGGTCTGGTGGAGATCCTCTCAACGCGGACGTTGAGTCTGTTGGGTGGGAGTGGTTTGTCACAACCCTAGTTGCTGACTCTTGGCTTGGCTAACTTGAGTGCAAGCCAGGACCGAGAGGATGTGCCCAGAAAAGAGCCAAGTGTGGGGCTCGGGCACCAGACCAGAGATACCAAGGCACGCGTGTGGGGGCATTGGCATAGGTGCAGAAAAGTGTGCAGGAAGGAGTAGGCGACCGAGAGAAGGTAACCTGGCTAAAGTAGGGACCGAGAGAAGGTAGCCTGGCAGACGCATCCGACCGAGGGGAAAGAATAGACCGAGGACCGAAGCGTTTCAGTATGTGCCAAATCATTGTGCATGGGTCAGGCCTCCACCAGGGATTGGGCCTTGGGCCAGTTTTAGACCGATACATGTCCCGATCCACTGGGCGACCGAAGAGAGGCGCAGCGCTAAGTCAAATATGGAAGAAGTCTTGCCCAAGACCGAGTATTTCGGGAAGACCCGGTCAAAGTCCCTATATTTTCGGAAGACTAAGTCTTAGATGAATTATTCAGCATAGACTTAGGCAAAGTTTGTTGTACACGTTTTCTACTCCTATATATATCTCTAGAGGAGGTGACCCTAAGGCATTAGAGAATCAAGAGATCAATCAAGTTATTCAAGAACTAGAGAGAGACTCTTGAGCCTAGAGATTGTGCCTACCCGTGGGTTCCTTGTATTTTCATTGGTTGTGTGTGAATCAATAATAAGATCCAAGGTTGGCTTCGGCCGTAATATTGTGTTGCCTCTTTATTGCTGTTTTCTATCTTCTTTATATTCTGTTCGTTCTTGGAGAAATATATCTTTGTTGGGAAGTTTGTTTACTTAGGCGAAAATCTTAAGTATTGAGTTGGCTGATCAGGTTCTTGCGAGGAGAGCCTGAGCCGGACAAGGGTTAGCCAAAGTTGTGAATTTGGTGTGTTTTTCCGCATTAGACAGACCCTTCGTTAAAATTGATATAACGTTATTATCTTCCACGTTTGTTAAACATTTCATGACTCCAAAATAAGTTTCATTAGCCTCGAGAGTGTGTTTGATTATCAATTCCTAGGAACTGACATATGATGATTGCTCATATCTAACCTATGTGATGTAAAACTACTTGTTTAGTAAAGACAAACCATGGAGAGGCCAAATTATTTTGAACAAATTAGTAGGTATATGACGACGCAAATATATGTTGTATTTTATGTTCAATGGAGGAAGAAAATATAGATCATTTGTTTATTGATTGCCCTTATACGACTAAATTTTGGAGGTGATTTGCTAATGTTATGGCTTGCTAAATTTTCCCCTTCATTGGAATCAAATTAAGGAATTCGTAATTGGAAAGGCTAAATGAAACACATTTTTCGTTAATGTCATGAAATATTACTTTGGGGCGGTTGTGTATCAAACATGGATGGAAAGAAATACTAGAGTCTTCTTAATGACTAGGAGAAATGAGGTGCAAGTTTGGAACGATATCATCTTTGATGACAACAAATCTCTAATACATACATTAAGGCGTATTCTAATCACTTCGGAGAACTAATGCTCTGTCGATAATGAGGGAATATATTTGAAAAAGTCACCGATTTATGTTTGTATAAGATGAATTAGTGGACTTGTGTTATTTGTAGTTTATATGTATTCATTTATTTATTACTCTTTTTCTTTAAAATCAAACTAGGGTTTGTCTAGTTTGATTCAAAAACTCATGTCGATTTTTCTCATTTTTGGGGTGTTTAATGAAATGGCAAATTTTCCGTTTTTTTTAAAAAAAATAATCTTGTTAAACTAATAACTATGTCCCTCATTTAACATTATATTTAACAAATTTCATTTTGTTTAAGAAAATAATTGAAGTAAAAAATGTAACAAATCACAAAATTTCTTTAAAGACAAATTAAACAACAAAATAGTTTATAAAATATAAAAATAAAACAAAAACACGAAAGAAATATAAATTAATTTATATCCCTTTCAAAGAGTCGAAACAAATTACAAAACTAATTTTTTTTGTAAATTATTGACGAGAGTATGAATTATTGAGTTTAAAGTATGGGTGGAAATGAGTCGAGTCGCTCGTGAGCCGCTTGGTCCAACTTTGATTCGAGGTTATAACTTGTGGTGTTTTAGTGAGCAATTAAATTTAAAATATAATTATTATTTATAGATAATATTTATTTTATAGTTAATAATTATAGACAGACACAATAAGCGACTCAACTAGTGAAAATGTGTTTAAATATCACATTATTAACATGAACAGCAACCAACCAAATCATAACAGGCACAACTTGCCTATGTCGGGTCAATGCATAAACGGTAATACTAAATATTGAAATATTATAAGAGTAAAAACAAATATCCTTCTAAGTACTCCAAGTTGGTATAAGGAATATTATTATAACTTGTCAATATTATATAATATAGACTAGGAATATGTGGATACATTGTAATACATGTTTATTTTATTTTGAACAAATAATAAATAAGACCAATAACATAATAAAGGTAAAGAAATCCATCAAAGCTTTTTTCTTAAACAATTTATTGTATTTTGAAATTCAGTTTTGGTATGAAATGTTAACTATTGATATCAGGATAAATAGAATACATGAAAAAATACTATCTTGCTATAGGTTTTTGTAGATGATCCATTATCCAACTTACCAAAGTCTTTTAATTAATTGATATTCTCCACATGACTAGTATTGTAAAATAAATTATAAAAATAATATAACTAGTCAAACTTTTATTTTTGAAGAATATTCTTTAGAACCAAAACATCCACAATATAATAAACTATTTATGAATTAATAACCATATTTTGTCAATTAAAATGCTCATGTCTAATTTACACATGCACTAATCCAAAATTCATTATTGTTATTGTTTTAATTCATTCAACATCTATGCTGGTAATATTTTTTACAACTCACTTTTCTTTTTTCTATTATTTTAAAATATAATATTTGTAATAAAGTTTTCATAAAAATTACATCAATTTAAGGGTTTCTTTATATTAAACCACATAATAAATCCAATAAAGGTACACAATTAGAAGAAAATGAAGTAGAATATTATATAATTATTATTAAATTTCACCCCTCATAAAATTTTATTTGATCAAATTGATTGTGATGTTCTCAATTTAATTTAAAAAATTTAGACGTGAACAACATATTTGAATAAAGTAAAAAAGATTAAAACCACTATAGGTAAACATTATCCATCATCAACAAATGGCTTAACACCCAATCAAATTCAAATTTAAAAACTTTCTCTGAAGTAATAGACATACTAATTCGGCATTGTGTTAATATTTCTGTTATAAATAAATAACAATAAAATATTAATCATCACAAAAAATGAGACAGTTCACAGAGGCCATCCAGTGACAAATATCTGCAACATCTAGACGTGTATATACCACATACATGATATATCCTACAACATAAGCTATGAAATCTTGTTTATATTCTGAAGCTTAGAATATGTTGTAGAACACTGCATCTTGTCGAGATATACGTCATGTTGAATAAAAAAAATTATTTCTTAGAATCTTTTATCTTAAATCTAACAAGAATCTATTGAAGAATATTTCTATTGTCATCCATTTACAAAATCTAACATCAGAATGTCATTCCAATACATTCCATAAATACATTCCAATAAGTAGTATGTCATCCACATACAAGAAAAAGAATACTAACTTACTACCATTAAACTTATTATGAACACAAGGATCCTCTTCTTTAGTCATCATTTACATGTATAAGGACCCTTTGATCTATTCATCAAATCAAAAGTTTCAACTCCTTGATGTTTACTCCAGTCTATAAATGGACTTCTGAAGCTTGTATATCGTTGGAGCATCTTTTAGATCTTTAAACATTCTATTTGAGTCATGTACACATGCTCTTCCCAAAACATTTAGAAAAGATGTTTGATGATTTGTCATATCATATAGTCACAATAGCTAAAAATATCATAATATATCTAATAATAAAAACTAGTGAAAGTAGTTATCTAATATCACAATAGCTATTATATACTATGAATTTCTATATGACAATTATCATTGCCTTATAGTCATATATATATTTTTATTTTTGTTAGTTTTGAGTTTGAAAACATTTCTTTCATATGGGTTTTATCCTATCTTGCAAATCTATCAAGTCTCATACTTAATTTTCAAACATCAAATCTATTTTAGATTTAACGGTCTTAGACCATTTATTGGAGTCTAGACCTGTCACTCATTTCTTGAAGATAGAAGGTCATTATTATATTCTAGCATAAGAACATCAAGACTTACATTCATGTTGAAATCATCAAAATGTATTGATTATACCCTTGACCTTTTCGGTCTACGAATGAGTTCAAAAACGTATCAGGGACATTATCCACAATTATTTATAGATCTTTGTATTCTGACTTTTGGATGATCTAAATTCCTAGTCCATACATAATTATCTATCATTGACATCATCCTTACATTCTTGTTGAGTTTGTTGCTCTACATCATCTTGAACTGTTTAAAATGAATATTTCTCCTACTTAACTTGTTAAAAAGAACTATCTTTTCAAAAAGATAATATCAATTTCAATGGACACATTTTTTCTTATTTTGAATTATATAAATAACATCAAGAACATTCTTTTGGTCTCAACCCTTGCACCATTCATGGATCTCAATCCTTTAATTTTATGATACTTCTCTTATTTGCATTATAAAATTAATTTATAATAATTTAGTTATTAAAATAAATAAAATATAAATGTTACGCATATCGTGTCAAAAAATAACGATACACATATCGTATTTCTAGACCATACAAATTATCATCTTATGCATTCAATATTAAATAATATACAAGCAAGCCTACAATATTTCTAAACTTAAAATTTAAAATTATATTCTAGTCAATCAAAATCATTATATTAATTTTACAATTTTATCATATAAAACTTTTCATCAATTTTAAATTCAAGATGGGTCAAATTAATAATAAATTTGTTGATTTATGCAAGATTAATCCTCGTACCAAGTGTTGGAATTTATTAGGTTTTAAGCGGAATTGTATATCTAAATTTAACACATAATCTCATGATCTCTATACTAAATAAATGTTGATTTGTCAAAACCGAGTGTTTTTTTTAAAAACTTTCGCAATTACCCATTTCTCAACACTTATAATTATTTTCATTTTTTATTGGGAAAAAGTCAAAACCGACGGTTTTTTTGAAAAACCTTCGCAATTACCCTCTTCCCAACACTTATAATTATTTTTAGTTTTTAAGGGGAAAAGTCAAAACCGAGGGTTTTTTGAAAAACATTCGCAATTTCCCCCTTCCCAATACTTATAATTATTTTAAGATTTTTGGAATAAGTCAAAACCGAGGGTTTTTTTGAAAAACCTTCGTATTTACTCACTTCCCAACAC
>NW_025919385.1:0-12544 GCF_907164915.1 Impatiens glandulifera
ATTGAGAGTTTGTGTGTCGCAACTATTTCTTTACGGAAAAATTTAAGGTGATGTTTCATAATTCAAATAAAATATGATATTAGTTATTCTTAGAATTACCTTTGCAATTACCTATTCCCATTACTTGAATTATTTTAAGATTTTTTGAAATGAGTCAAAACCGAGAGTTTTTTGAAAAACTTTCACAATTACCCCATTCCCAACACTTAGAATATTTTCAGTTTTTATGGGGAAAAAGTCAAAATCGAGAGTTTTTTGAAAAACTTTCGCAATTACCCATTTCGCAACACTTCGAATTATTTTCAGTTTTTATATAGAAAAGTCAAAACCGAGGGTTTTTTGAAAATCTTTCGGAATTACCCCCTTCCCGTCACTTAGAAATATTTTCAGTTTTGATGGGGAAAAAGTCAAAACCGATGGTTTTTTTAAAAAACTTTCACAATTACCTTTTTCCAAACACTTAAAATTATTTTTAGTTTTTATGGGGAAAAAGTCAAAATCGAGGGTTTTTTTGAAAAACCTTCACAATCACCCCATTCCCAACACTTACAATTATTTTTAGTTTTTTTGGTAAGAGTCAAAACCGAGGGTTTTTTGAAAAACCTTTGCAATTACCTATTCCAATTACTTAGAATTATTTTAAGATTTTTTGGAAAGAGTCAAAACCGAGAGTTTTTTGAAAACTTTCGCAATTACCCCATTTCTAACACTTAGAATTATTTTCAGTTTTTATGGGGAAAAGTCAAATCCGAGGGTTTTTTAAAAAATATTCGTAATTACACCCTTCCTAATACTTAGATTTATTTTAAGATTTTTTAGAAAAAGTCAAAACCGAGGGTTTTTTGAAAAACTTTCGCAATTACCCCCTTCCCAACACTTAGAATTATTTTCAGGTTTATGGGGAAAAAGTCAAAACCGAAGGTTTTTTGAAAAACTTTCGCAATTAACCATTTCCCAACATTTAGAATTATTTTCAGTTTTTATGGGGAAAAAGTCAAAACCGAAGGTTTTTTGAAAAACTTTCGCAATTAACCATTTCCCAACATTTAGAATTATTTTCAGTTTTTATGGGGAAAAAGTCAAAATCGAGAGTTTTTTGAAAAACTTTCGCAATTACCCATTTCGCAACACTTCGAATTATTTTCAGTTTTTATATGGAAAAGTCAAAACTAAGGGTTTTTTGAAAATCTTTCGGAATTACCCCCTTCCCGTCACTTAGAAATATTTTCAGTTTTAATGGGGAAAAAGTCAAAACCGATGGTTTTTTTAAAAAACTTTCACAATTACCTTTTTCCAAACACTTAGAATTATTTTTAGTTTTTATGGGGAAAAAGTCAAAACCTATGGTTTTTTTAAAAACTATCGCAATTACTAATTTTCCAACACTTCAAATTATTTTCAGTTTTTATGGGGAAAAAGTTAAAATCGAAGGTTTTTTTTGAAAATTTTTCACAATTACCTTCTTCCCAACATTTAGAATTATTTTCAGTTTTAATGGGTAAAAAGTCAAAACCAAGGATTTTTTAAAAACTTTCGCAATAACCCCTTCCCAATACTTAAAATTATTTTAAGTTGTTTGAAAAGAGTCAAAACTGAGGGTTTTTTGAAAAACTTTCGCAATTACCCATTTCCCAACACTTAGAATTTATTTTCAGTTTTTATGAGGAAAAGGTCAAAACCGAGGGTTTTTTGAAAATTTCGCAATTACCCCTTCCCAATACTTAGAATTATTTTTAGTTTTTATGGGAAAAAAGTTAAAACCGATGGTTTTTTTGAAAAACCTTCGCAATTACCCCATTCCCAGCATTAAAATTATTTTGAGTTTTTTTTGGAAGAGTCAAAACAGTGGGTTTTTTGAAATACCTTTGCAATTACCCTTCCCTATACTTAAAATTATTTTAAGATTTTTTTGTAAAGAGTGAAAACCGATGGTTTTTTGAAAAAACTTTCGCAATTACCCATTTCCCAACACTTAGTATTATTTTCAGTTTTTATGGGAAAAAAGTCAAAACTGAGGGTTTTTTGGAAAACTTTCGCAATAACCTTTTCCCAATACTTAGAATTTTTTTCAATTTTTATGAGGAAAAAGTCAAAACTGAGGGTTTTTTTGAAAAACCTTCGCAATTACCCTCTTCCCAACACTTAGAATTATTTCAGTGTTTATGGGGAAAAAGTTAAAACCGATGGTGTTTTTGAAAAACCTTCGCACTTACCCCCTTCCCAACACTTCGAATTATTTTCAGTTTTTTTAAGATTCAAAACTGAGGGTTTTTTGAAAAACCTTCGCAATTACCCATTCCCAATACTTAGAATTATTTTAAGATTTTTTGGAATGAGTCAAAACTAAGGGTTTTTTGAAAACTTTCCCAATTACTAATTTCCCCACACTTCAAATTATTTTCAGTTTTTATGGGGAAAAAGTTAAACCGATGATTTTTTTGAAAAACTTTCACAATTACCTTCTTTCCAACACCTAAAATTATTTTCAGTTTTTATGGGGAAAAAGTTAAAACGAGAGTTTTTTGAAAAACTTTCGCAATTACACATTTCGCAACACTTCGAATTATTTTCAGTTTTTATATGGAAAAGTCAAAATCGAGGGTTTTTTTGAAAAACTTTCGCAATTTCCCCATTCCCAACACTTAGAATTATTTTCAGTTTTATGGGGAAAAAGTCAAATCCGAGGGTTTTTGAAAAACATTCGCAATTACCTATTTCCCATAACTTAGAATTATTTTCAATTTTTATGGAGAAAAAGTCAAACCCGAGGGTTTTTTTGAAAAACTTTCGCCATTACTAATTTCTTACACTTAAAATTATTTTCAGTTTTGATGGGGAAAAAGTCAAAACCGATGGTTTTTTTTTTTAAAAACTTTCACAATTACCTTTTTCCAAACACTTAGAATTATTTTTAGTTTTTATGGGGAAAAAGTCAAAACCTATGGTTTTTTTAAAAACTATCGCAATTACTAATTTTCCAACACTTAAAATTATTTTCAGTTTTTATGGGGAAAAAGTTAAAATCGAAAGTTTTTTTGAAAATTTTTCACAATTACCTTCTTCCCAACATTTAGAATTATTTTCAGTTTTAATGGGTAAAAAGTCAAAACCAAGGGTTTTTTAAAAACTTTCGCAATAACCCCTTCCCAATACTTAAAATTATTTTAAGTTGTTTGGAAAGAGTCAAAACTGAGGGTTTTTTGAAAAACTTTCGCAATTACACCTTCCCATCACTTAGAATTATTTTCAGTTTCTATGAGGAAAAAGTCAAAAGTGAGGGTTTTTTGAAAAATATTTGCAATTACCCATTTCCCAATACTTAAAATTATTTTAGTTTTTTGTGGAAAAAGTTAAAATCGAGGGTTTTTTTTGAAAAACCTTTGCAATTACCCATTCCCATTACTTAGAATTATTTTAAAATTATTTTGAAAGAGTCAAAACCGAGAGTTTTTTGAAAAACATTCACAATTATCCCCTTCCCTACACTTAGAATTTTTTTCAGTTTTTATGATGAAAAAGTCAAAACTGAGGTTTTTTGAAAAACTTTCGCAATTACCCATTTCCCAACACTTAGAATTTATTTTCAGTTTTTATTAGAAAAAAGTCAAAACCAAGGGTTTTTTGAAAATTTCGCAATTACCCCTTCCCAATACTTAGAATTATTTTTAGTTTTTTGAAAAACCTTCGCAATTACCCCGTTCCCAGCATTAAAACTATTTTGAGTTTTTTTGGAAGAGTCAAAATAGTGGGTTTTTTGAAATACCTTTGCAATTACCCTTCCCTATACTTAGAATTATTTTAAGATTTTTTTGGAAAGAGTCAAAACTGAGGGTTTTATTGAAAACTTTCGCAATTACTCAATTCCCAATACTTATAATTATTTTCAGTTTTTATGGGTAAAAAGTTAAAACCGGTGGTTTTTTGAAAAACTTTCGCAATTACTCATTTCCCAACACTTAGTATTATTTTCAGTTTTTATGGGAAAAAAGTTAAAACCGATGATTTTTTTGAAAAACTTTCACAATTACCTTCTTTCCAACACCTAGAATTATTTTCAGTTTTTATGGGGAAAAAGTTAAAACGAGAGTTTTTTGAAAAACTTTCGCAAATACTCATTTCCAATCACTTAGAATTATTTTCAGTTTTTATGAGGAAAAAGTCAAAACCGATGGTTTTTTTTGAAAAACTTTCACAATTACTAATTTCCCAACACTTAAAATTATTTTCAGTTTTTATGGGGAAAAAGTCAAAACCGATGTTTTTTTTGAAAAACTTTCACAATTACCTTCTTCCCAACACTTTGAATTATTTTCAGTTTTTATGGGGAAAAAGTCAAAACCGAGGGTTTTTTGAAAACTTTCGAAATTACTGATTTCCCAACACTTAAAATTATTTTCAGTTTTTACAGGTAAAAAGTCAAAACATAGGGTTTTTTTGAAAAACTTTCACAATTACCTTCTTTCCAACACTTAGAATTATTTTCAGTTTTTATGGGGAAAAAGTCAAAACCGAGAGTTTTTTGAAAAAACTTTCGCAATTACTAATTTCCCAACACTTAAAATTATTTTCAGTTTTTATGGGGAAAAAGTTAAAACCGATGGTTTTTTTGAAAAACTTTCACAATTACCTTCTTTCCAACACTTAGACATATTTTCGGTTTTTATGGGGAAAAAGTCAAAACCGAGAGTTTTTTGAAAAATTTTCGCAATTACTAATTTCCCTACACTTGAAATTATTTTTAGTTTTAATGGGTAAAAAGTCAAAACCGAGGGTTTCTTTGAAAAACCTTCACAATTACCCCCTTCCCAACACATAGAATTATTTTTAGTTTTTTTTGGAATATTCAAAACCAAGGGTTTTTTTAAAACCTTCGCAATTACCCCTTCCTAATACTTAGAATTATTTTAAGATTTTTTGGAAAGAGTCAAAACTAAGAATTTTTTGAAAACTTTCGCAATTACTTATTTCCCAACACTTAGAATTATTTTCAGTTTTTATGGGGAAAAAGTTAAAACCGAGGGTTTTTTGAAAAAATTCGAAATTACTGATTTCTCAACACTTAAAATTATTTTCAGTTTTTATGGGGAAAAAGTCAAAATCGAGGGTTTTTTGAAAAACTTTCCCAATTACCCATTTACCGACACTTAGAATTATTTTTAGTTTTTATGGGAAAAAGTCAAAACTAGGGTTTTCTACGAAAAACTTTCGCAATTACCCGTTTACCAACACTTAGAATTATTTTGAGTTCTTATGGGAACAAGTCAAAACCGAGGGTTTTTCGAAAACCTTTCGCAATTACTCCTTCCCAATACTTAGAATTATTTTAGGATTTTTTGGAAAGAGTCAAAACCGAGGATTTTTGAAAAACTTTCGCAATTACCTTCTTCCCAACACTTAAAATTATTTTCAGTTTTTATGAGGAAAAAAGTCAAAACCGAAGGTTTTTTGAAAAACTTTCACAATTACCTATTTCACAACATTTAGAATTATAAGATTCATTAAAAGTTCCTTAACCGCTGAAGAAGAGTTGACCGCATACTATACGGAAGAAAAACTAAACTACAACTATGTTGGTCCAACCGACTCTGAGAAGTGGCTTGACCTTGAGAAAAGAAAAGTTGACCTGCTCAAAAATAGGAAAGCCAATCGTCAACCACATAGGTCAAAATAAAGATCACCCTCATTTAAGACCTTCGTAGAAAAATCTAGATACCCAAAACCAAGTGCCAAAAGGACGGTTAAAACCTTAGCAAAGAAGGCTGTCCGGTTTGTCAAGGTTTAGATACCCAAGGGACTAACCGCATGTGGACCCAAGTGAATGTGGGTACCAAACAATTGTAAATATGTACATTTTGCAGGATATAAAGAAACGGCTAGGAAACTCTGAATGGTACCTGGATAGTCGTTGCTCCAGGCATATGACCGGGAACAACAACCTGCTAACCGACATCAGAATAGAAACCGGTGCACTAATCACCTTCGGTGATAACTCAAAAGGTAGAACTGTGGGCAAGGGTAAGATTGTCCATGGTAACTTATTAATTGATAATGTGCTCTTAGTTGAAAATCTACGTTTTAACTTGCTAAGCATCAGTCAAATGTGTGATGTTGGATACACGGTAGAATTTCTTAAACATGCATGCTTAGTTAAGAACCATCAAGGTATTATACTGCTAACCGGAAATAGGCTAGGAAATATCTACAAGGTAGACTGTAAAACTAAGGTAGAATATCCTATATGCATGATAGCTAAGACCGATCAAACCTGGCTGTGGCATAAGAGATTAAACCATCTGAACATGAAAACCTTAAACTACATTCGCGGTAAAAAGCTGGTAGAAGGTATCCCTAACATAGTATTTAACAAGGATAAGGTTTGCTCAGCATGTCAAATGGGTAAACAGACTAAGTCAACCTTTAAGAGTAAAGGAAATATCCAATCTAGCCGATGCTTAGATCTCCTTCACATGGATTTATTTGGACCGATTCAGGTCATTAGCCTAGGAGGTATGCTTTACACCATGGTAGTTATTGATGATTATTCTAGATTTACATGGGTAATATTTCTACCATCTAAACGTGAAACAGCATCAAACCTGATCACATTGCTTAAACGCTTACAAAATGAAAAATCAACTCGCATCAATAGTATTAGAAGTGATCGAGGTACCGAATTTACCAATAGCACTTTAACCGCATTTCTTGATGAATCCGGTATTAGACACGAGTTGTCCAGTGCTAGGACTCCTCAACAAAATGGCCTGGCCGAGAGAAGAAACCGGACTCTCAAGGAAGCCGCACGGTCCATGATAGCTGATTCAGGTATTGCTCAGAAATTTTGGGCTGAGGGTATTAACACTACATGTTACACACAAAACCGGTCTCTAATTAACAAGTTTCACAATAAAACACCGTATGAGGTTTATTTTAACAGGGTTCCCAACCTTAAGTACCTTAAAATTTTCGGTTGTAAATGCTATATACATATAAATGGTAAAACCCATCTCTCTACTTTTGATGCAAAAACCGATACTGGAATCATGCTAGGTTACTCAGCAGTGAGTAAGGCATATAGAGTGTATAACAATAGAACTTTAACCATGGAGGAAACATTTCACGTTGTTTTCGATGAATCGTTTGAAAGTAATAATGCATCATGCCTTGATCTACACAACAGATTGGAAAACAACAATATCCATTCTGATAGTGAAGATGAGACACTAGTTTTTAGGCGGTTTGTCCATGACCAGATGGGTAATATTGAAACCCAGCCGGATCAAGCTGTCCCACGACAGGAAGTTGACACTTCGGTCCAATCCGAGGAAATCGGTCGGTCTGACAATCCTGTTCAGCCTACCGACATGTCTAGCCTTGATCAAGCAAACTGTAATCTGGTAGACATCCCTGAACCGAATTTCAAAAGGAACACTAAACATCCTCCTGAGAAAAATTATAGGTGACCCTTCAGAACCTGTTCGAACTAGGCGTCAAATTCTGGAGGAATACTTTAATTCCGCTTTTATATCCCAGATTGAGCCGAAAAGAATAGATGAAGCATTGTCAGATCCGGATTGGATCTTGGGAATGCAAGAAGAGCTAAACTAGTTTGAGAGTAATAAAGTCTGGTACCTAGTCCCTAGACCAAAAGATCAACCGGTCATAGGAACAAGATGGGTATTTAGAAACAAACTCAATGAAGACGGTTTGGTCACGAGGAACAAAGCCAGATTAGTGGCACAAGGTTACAAACAGGAAGAAGGCATTGATTTTGAAGAATCATTTGCCCCTGTAGCTAGGATTGAAGCTATTAGGATTTTTCTAGCCTTTGCTGCATTCAAAATCTTTAAGGTTTTTCAAATGGATGTTAAAAGTGCATTTTTGAATGGTGACCTACGTGAAGAGGTGTATGTTGAACAACCACCCGGTTTCAAAAGTGCTGAATTTCCAAACCATGTATACCGGCTAAATAAAGCTTTATACGGTCTAAAGCAAGCACATAGAGCCTGGTATGATACACTAACCGCATTTCTGTTAAAACATGATTTCACCATCGGGTCGGTGGATAAAACGTTGTTTAAATTTGAAAAAAGGAACATATCCTACTTGTTCAAATCTATGTAGATGATATCATCTTCGGTTCAACCGATCCTAAGTTATTTGATAAATTCTCAACCCTGATGACTAACAAGTTTGAAATGAGTATGATGGAAGAATTAAGTTTCTTCCTAGGTCTTCAGGTTAAAGAACTCGAAGAAGGAACGTTCATAAGCCAACCTAAGTACACCAAGGAGCTTCTAAAGAAGTTTGGGATGGATACATGCTCCTCGGCGGCCACTCCAATGAGCTCATCGGTTAAATTAGACAAGGATGATGAGGGTCAATCGGTAGACCAGATTGCGTACCGGGGCATCATCGGTTCTCTCCTATACCTGACAGCGAGTAGACCGGATATTCTATTTGCAGTCGGTGTGTGTGGAAGATTTCAAGCCAATCCAAAACAATCCCACTACACAGCCGCAAATAGAATATTGAAATACCTAAAGGGAACACCTGACGTCGGCCTGTGGTATCCAAAGGACTCATCCTTTAACCTAACGAGCTATTCAGATGCAGACTACGCAGGTTGCAAGATCGATAGAAAAAGCACCAGCGGAACATGTCAATTCCTAGGTGAACGACATTTTTCATGGCATAGCAAGAAACAAACATCAGTGGCCACATCTACCGCAGAAGCTGAATACCTGGCAGCCGGAAGCTGTTGTTCACAACTCCTTTGGATCCAACAACAACTGACGGACTTCGGTGTCATAGCCGAAGAGTCTCCGATATTCTATGACAACACGAGTACCATAGCAATCACCTACAATCCGGTTCTCCACTCCAGAACCAAGCACATTGATATAAGGCACCACTTCATTCGGGAACATGTAATGTTGAAGCATATCCGGTTGGAATACGTACCGACAGATCAACAAGTGGCCGATATCTTCACCAAGCCTCTACAGGAAGCTATGTTCTCTCAATTCAGACTTACAGTCGGTTTAATCGACATTAGTCAGATCCTCCCTAAGGATGCTTAAAGGAATTCGGTTCGGACAGACAAAACCGGTAGTTCCTCCTAAACTGTTGGATTTCAAATTTTCTTGGTAACTATGGAAGAACCGCCTGGTCTATCAGACAGAGTAAACCGACCGGTTACTTGGTGCATGCACCAAATAACCGCATCTAGATGAACAACTGATAACTGACCGGTTCGGAAATAGGTTATCTTAGATTATTTGAACTTCAAACAAAAGTGGAATAACTATCAGTGTTTAAAGATATCTGTTCTGAAACATTGCCTTTTCAAAGTAAAATGGTCGCACCTAAAAAGACGTGAAAATCTGATATCTTTCATGGTCCAGGTCTATGACCAACACCTTAGACTACAAACATGCCTATTTAATGCCATACCTTTTATCCTGCAGTTAATAGATATCATCACATGTAATACCTGGATAATAGGATACTCCCCCAACTAGTATTTAAGTGAAGCAAACATTAATCAAAACACTCACAAGACAAAAGCTCATTCTCACACTAAGACAAAATGTCTCAGTTTCCTAACCTCTTTCAAGTCGACTTCCAATCTGCCTTGAGCACCGAACACTATGATTTGTACAAAGTGATCAAATCCCTTGAAGACACTGGTCTTCGGTACTTCCTAGATGACAAGCAGACTATCTACTCTGAATCAGTCCTGGAATTTCTTTATAATGCTAGGGTTTTCAGAGGAACTCCTCACTTCGATACTCATATCCAATCGAAAGTGGGAGGTATAGTCTTTGACTTCACCGAGAATGACTTTGCAAGGTGCTTCAGCCTACCAAAGCAAGGCTCAACCGATCTCAATGTTCCGGCCGACTTAAAGGCCGAGATTTCCCTCATCTTTGCACGATCTAACCAACCGGTCGATGATCATGGTACTAAATCACTCTTGAGAGCTGAATATCAGCTCCTCAATGACGTAATCGGTCGAAGTATCTTAGGGAGAGATGTGACGAACACCTACTGTACCGCGACATTCAACATGATGGCTGCCATCACCACCGGGACACCGGTTAATTGGTCAAGAGTACTGTTCGACGTTCTAATCTAGATGATTAGCGTTCGAACAGTCGGCCTCATTCCCCAACTGAGCTGCCTGCTTCTTGAGCTTGGCGTACCGACCTGTTCGGGCGAAGGTCTGAATCAAGCTCAAGTGCTAACCAAGGAAATAACCGACTCCTTCTATGAGCGATTTGAAAGGGCTTGGAGGAGGAGGAACCGCCACAACAACCCCAACGGTGTCGTCAACTCCAACGAACACTAAGTTACTCCTTCCTACACCAGGTCATTTTGCTTCACGCACCGGGTGTATCTTTATTCAACCTCCTTATGATCATTTCGGTTTTATCCTCGTTTCCTTCGGTTTTATCTATGTTATCCTCGGTTTCGTTTGATTACTCTCCATTATGTTGGTGCATTAATGAAAAAGTAATATTTAATTAATGAGGTAACCCCCAACTACATAAGTAATCAATACCCAACTAACTTGGTTACTTTTCAACTAACACCTACCTCGAGCTACGCAATCAGCCTATTCCCAATGCACTTTGGAAACATAAATATTCTCTTCTCCAATGAGACAAAACTGACATTCAATGCTAATATTTTCCCTCCAGAACCGGATCTATATAAAGAGACCTTTCCTAATCAAATTAACACATCTCAAACCTTAAACTCTCTCCCTCTCTAGTAGCAAAGTTAGAATCATGCCGAGCAGAACCTTAGGAAACTTCTTGAGCGTCGACTTCGAATCATGTATGGAACATTGGGACGTAGAAACAAAGGAGATCATGTTTGAATCTCTCATTGACAACGGACTTCGAACCTTTCTCGAAGAATCCGATCCCATACTGATTGATGATGTTAAGACCTTCTTTAGAAGCGCTTGCATCAGAGGCAACTACATCGTCTCCACGGTGAGAGACCACACTTTCTGGCTTGATGAAGCCGAATTTGCCTCCATGTTCAACTTGCCCACAGAAGGGTTTTCTGACTTCCCAACCCAGGTGGGAAGTACGGTAGCCGACCATGCACTGTTCTTCTTTGGAACCGATGTTCCGGTGGAAAACTATGGGGTAAAAACCCGCCTCGCTCATCACATCCAACTCCTTCTTGAGATTGTAACCCGGTCTATCATTTGTCAATCTCCAAATCAGCGGTACTCCAAGAACACATACAACATGATGACCCATATTATTAGCAACACGACCATCAATTGGTCAACGATTATTTTTTAGAACCTGAAAAACATGGTGCTAACCAAGAAAGGTCTCGGTTATGCCCATCACATCAGTAAGCTCATTCTCAAATACCGCCCATAATTTGGACCGGGCACACCGGCATCTCCCTCGAACATCCTTGACATGGATGCGGTGGAAGAAAAGTTTTCTAAGTTGTATCTTTTCATCTTATGTATGTCTGTTTTCACACCGATCTATCTTTCGGTCTTTCTTCTGTAATGTTTCTTCAATACAATTCTATTTCAGTCTAAATAACCGAGTCATCTTAATATTTTGAATATCTATCTAAATAACCGGTTAACATTGTCAAATAATCGCGCTCCTATCCGGTCTCAAAGAAAACCGCTTAAACTCAAAAGATTGCAAATAGTCTGCTTGTTCAAAATAACCGGTTAACTTTCGATAACCAAACTCTCCGGTTAAATTAAGAAAACCGCAGCATCAAACGGTTTCAAAGGAGAGATTACGTCATTAAAGTCGAAATCAATAATTTTGGAGGGAAATTTCCCGCCCAAAACTCTCGCTCAAACTTCCCACCTCCTGGCTTACCGCCCATTGAATTGTCGCCTTTTCGATTGCCGCCATTTCGGTTACTGCCTTTTGGCTTCCCGCCCACGGTTTTCCGCCTATTCGGCTTGGAGGGAAAACTCCCGCCAAATGTTGATGGGACGGTTGGGTTTCCAAATCGCACCTATAAAAGGGGCTCTTGGCCATTTCATTCCACTCTCACGCGAAACAGATTTCTCTCTCTAAGCTCTCAAATTCTCTCAGAGGTTATTTACTCTCGTGTTTTTCAAACTCTCTCAATCATCTAAGATGGGGCGCAATTCGGCTTTGTTCAAACACATGACTCAGGTGGATTTCGAGGAAATCCGACAAAAGGGCACGCCTGCAGCAAAGGAAGTTATTAACCGGGTAACCGAAGCCGGACTTGAGTATTTTCTCGGCGGTCCCCATGTTCTATACAGAGAAGCGGTTGAAGAATTCTTCAACACCGCAACTCTATCTGGCGACAAGATCACCGCGACTGTCAGCGGTACTGAATTCGAGTTAACCGAAGAATCGGTTGCGGAGAGCCTACGCCTTCCAACAGACGGCCAAGATGCCTTGTTGGATCTTGAACTAACAACGTTCGAGGCAGCCTGCCAGATTCTATCAGCAACCAAGGAACCGGTGAAAGTATCCTGTAAGAAAGCGACACTTCGACCGGAGTACAT
>NW_025919385.1:12644-124999 GCF_907164915.1 Impatiens glandulifera
AGCATCAAGCATCAAGCATCAAGCATCAAGCATCAAGCATCAAGCATCAAGCATCAAGCATCAAGCATCAAGCATCAAGCATCAAGCATCAAGCATCAAGCATCAAGCATCAAGCATCAAGCATCAAGCATCAAGCATCAAGCATCAAGCATCAAGCATCAAGCATCAAGCATCAAGCATCAAGCATCAAGCATCAAGCATCAAGCATCAAGCATCAAGCATCAAGCATCAAGCATCAAGCATCAAGCATCAAGCATCAAGCATCAAGCATAGAGCATAGAGCATAGAGCATAGAGCATAGAGCATAGAGCATAGAGCATAGAGCATAGAGCATAGAGCATAGAGCATAGAGCATAGAGCATAGAGCATAGAGCATAGAGCATAGAGCATAGAGCATAGAGCATAGAGCATAGAGCATAGAGCATAGAGCATAGAGCATAGAGCATAGAGCATAGAGCATAGAGCATAGAGCATAGAGCATAAAGCATCAAGCATCAAGCATCAAGCATCAAGCATCAAGCATCAAGCATCAAGCATCAAGCTTCAAGCATCAAGCATCAAGCATCAAGCATCAAGCATCAAGCATCAAGCATCAAGCATCAAGCATCAAGCATCAAGCATCAAGCACATAAAGCATCAAGCAGCCACCATCAAGCATCAAGCATCAAGCATCAAGCATCAAGCATCAAGCATCAAGCATCAAGCATCAAGCATCAAGCATCAAGCATCAAGCATCAAATCAAGCATCAAGCATCAAGCATCAAGCATCAAGTATCAAGCATCAAGCATCAAGCATCAAGCATAGATCATAGAGCATAAAGCATAGAGCATAGAGCATAGAGCATAGAGCATAGAGCATAGAACATAGAGCATAGAGCATAGAGCATAGAGCATAGAGCATAGAGCATCAAGCATAGAGCATCAAGCATAGAGCATCAAGCATAGAGCATAGAGCATCAAGCATCAAGCATCAAGCATCAAGCATCAAGCATCAAGCATCAAGCATCAATCATAGAGAATCAACAATCAAGCAACATGCATCAAGCATCAAGCATAGAGCATCAAGCATCAAGCATCAAGCATCAAGCATCAAGCATAGAGCATCAAGCATAGAGCATCAAGCATCAAGCATCAAGCATCAAGCATCAAGCATCAAGCATCAAGCATCAAGCATCAAGCATCAAGCATCAAGCATCAAGCATCAAGCATCAAGCATCAAGCATCAAGCATCAAGCATCAAGCATCAAGCATCAAGTATCAATCAGCATCAAGCATCAAGCATCAACATCAATCATCAAGCATCAAGCATCAAGCATCAGCATCAAGCATCAAGCATCAAGCAATCAAGCATCAAGCATCAAGCATCAAGCATCAAGCATCAAGCATCAGCATCAAGCATCAAGCATCAAGCATCAAGCATCAAGCATCAAGCATCAAGCATCAAGCATCAAGCATCAAGCATCAAGCATCAAGCATCAAGCATCAAGCATCAAGCATCAAGCATCAAGCATCAAGCATCAAGCATCAAGCATCAAGCATCAAGCATCAAGCATCAAGCATCAGCATCAAGCATCAAGCATCAAGCATCAGCATAAGCATAAGCATCAGCATCAGCATCAAGCATCAAGCATCAAGCCATCAAGCATCAAGCATCAAGCATCAAGCATCAGCATCAAGCATCAAGCATCAAGCATCAAGCATCAAGCATCAAGCATCAAGCATCAAGCATCAAGCATCAAGCATCAAGCATCAAGCATCAAGCATCAAGCATCAAGCATCAAGCATCAAGCATCAAGCATCAAGCATCAAGCATCAAGCATCAAGCATCAAGCATCAAGCATCAGAGCATCAAGCATCAAGCATCAAGCATCAAGCATCAAGCATCAAGCATCAAGAATTAAGCATCAAGTATCAATCATAAAGCATCAAGCATCAAGCACCAAACATCAAGGATTAAGCATCAAGCATCAAGCATCAAGCATCAAGCATCAAGCATCAAGCATCAAGCATCAAGCATCAAGCATCAAGCATCAAGCATCAAGCTCAAGCATCAAGCTTCAAGCATCAAGCATCAAGCATCAAGCATCTAGCATCAAGCATCAAGCATCAAGCATCAAGCATCAAGCATCAAGCATCAAGCATCAAGCATCAAGCATCAAGCATCAAGCATCAGCATCAAGCATCAAGCATCAAGCATCAATCATCAAGCATCAAGCATCAAGCATCAAGCATCAAGCATCAAGCATCAAGCATCAAGCATCAAGCATCAAGCATCAAGCATCAAGCATCAAGCATCAAGCATCAACCATCAAGCATCAAGCATCAAGCATCAAGCATCAAGCATCAAGCATCAAGCATCAAGCATCAAGCATCAAGCATCAAGCATCAAGCATCAAGCATCAAGCATCAGCATCAAGCATCAAGCATCAAGCATCAAGCATCAAGCATCAAGCATCAAGCATCAAGCATAGAGAATAGAGCATAGAGCATAGAGCATAGAGCATAGAGCATAGAGCATAGAGCATAGGGCATAGAGCATAGAACATAGAACATAGAGCATAGAGCATAGAGCATAAAGCATAAAGCATAAAGCATAAAGCATCAAGCATCAATCATCAATCATCAAGCATCAAGCATCAAGCATCAAGCATCAAGCATCAAGCATAAAACATCAAGCATCAAGCATCAAGCATCAAGCATCAAGAATGAGCATTAAGCATCAAGTATCAAGTATCAAGCATCAAGCATCAAGCATCAAGCATCATGAATCAAGCATCAAGCCTCAAGCATCAAGCATCAAGCATCAAGCATCAAGCATCAAGCATAGAGCATCAAGCATCAAGCATAAAGCATCAAGAATCAAGCATCAAGCATCAAGCATCAAGCATCAAGCATCAAGCATCAAGCATCAAGCATCAAGCATCAAGCATCAAGCATCAAGCATCAAGCATCAAGCATCAAGCATCAAGCATCAAGCATCAAGCATCAAGCATCAAGCATCAAGCATCAAGCATCAAGCATCAAGCATCAAGCATCAAGCATCAAGCATCAAGCATCAAGCATCAAGCATCAGCATCAAGCATCAAGCATCAAGCATCAAGCATCAAGCATCAGCATCAAGCATCAAGCATCAAGCATCAAGCATCAAGATCAAGCATCAAGCATCAAGCATCAAGCATCAAGCATCAAGCATCAAGCATCAAGCATCAAGCATCAAGCATCAAGCATCAAGCATCAAGCATCAAGCATCAAGCATCAAGCATCAAGCATCAAGCATCAAGCATCAAGCATCAAGCATCAAGCATCAAGCATCAAGCATCAAGCATCAAGCATCAAGCATCAAGCATCAAGCATCAAGCATCAAGCATCAAGCATCAAGCACAACATCAAGCCAAGCATCAAGCATCAAGCATCAAGCACAAATATCAAGAATCAAGAATCAAGAATCAAGCATCAAGCACAAGCATCAAGCATCAAGCATCAAGCATCAAGCATCAAGCATCAAGCATCAAGAATTAAGCATCAAGCATCAATCATAAGGCATCAAGCATTAATCATAAAGCATCAAGCATCAAGCACCAAACATCAAGGATTAAGCATCAAGCATCAAGCATCAAGCATCAAGCATCAAGCATCAAGCATCAAGCATCAAGCATCAGCATCAAGCATCAAGCATCAAGCATCAAGCATTAAGCATCAATCATCAAGCATCAATCATCAAGCATTAAGCATCAAGCATCAAGCATAAAGCATCAAGCATCAAGCAACAAGCATCAAGCATCAAGCATCAAGCACAAGCATCAAGAATCAAGAATCAAGCATCAAGCATCAAGCATCAAGCATCAAGCATCAAGCATCAAGCATCAAGCATCAAGCATCAATCATCAAGCATCAAGCATCAAGCATCAAGCATCAAGAATCAAGCATCAAGCATCAAGCATCAAGCATCAAGCATCAAGCATCAAGCATCAAACATCAAGCATCAAGCATCAAGAATCAAGCATCAAGCATTAAGCATCAAGCATCAATCATAAAGCATCAAGCATTAATCATAAAGCATCAAGCATCAAGCACCAAACATCAAGGATTAAGCATCAAGCATCAAGCATCAAGGATTAAGCATCAAGCATCAAGCATCAATCATCAAGCATCAAGAATCAAGCATCAAGCATCAAGCATCAAGCTTCAAGCATCAAGCATCAAACATCAAGCATCAAGCATAGAGCATAGAGCATAGAGCATAGAGCATAGAGCATAGAGCATAGAGCATAGAGCATAGAGCATAGAGCATAAAGCATCAAGCATCAAGCATCAAGCATCAAGCATCAAGCATCAAGCATCAAGCATCAAGCATCAAGCATCAAGCATTAAGCATAAAGCATAAAGCATCAAGCAACAAGCATCAAGCATCAAGCATCAAGCATCAAGCACAAGCATCAAGAATCAAGAATCAAGCATCAAGCATCAAGCATCAAGCATCAAGGCATCAAGCATCAAGCATCAAGCATCAAGCATCAAGCATCAAGCATCAAGCATCAAGCATCAAGCATCAAGCATCAAGCATCAAGCATCAAGCATCAAGCATCAAGCATCAAGCATCAAGCATCAAGCATCAAGCATCAAGCATCAAGCATCAAGCATAAGGCATCAAGCATCAAGCATCAAGCATAGAGCATAGAGCATAGAGCATAGAGCATAGAGCATAGAGCATAGAGCATAAAGCATAAAGCATAAAGCATAAAGCATAAAGCATAAAGCATTAAGCATTAAGCATTAAGCATAAAGCATAAAGCATAAAGCATCAAGCATCAAGCATCAAGCATCAAGCATCAAGCATCAAGCATCAACCATCAAGCATCAAGCATCAAGCATCAAGCATCAAGCATCAAGCATCAAGCATCAAGCATCAAGCATCAAGCATCAAGCATCAAGCATCAAGCATCAAGCATCAAGCATCAAGCATCAAGCATCAAGCATCAAGCATCAAGCATCAAGCTCAAGCATCAAGCATCAAGCATCAAGCATCAAGCATCAGCCATCAAGCATCAAGCATCATCATCAAGCATCAAGCATATTAGTATTAAACATCAAGCATCAAGCATCAAGGATTAAGCATCAAGCATCAAGCATCAGCATCAAGCATCAAGCATCAAGCAGCAAGCATCAAGCATCAGCATCAAGCATCAGCATCAAGCATCAAGCATCAAGCATCAAGCATCAAGCATCAAGCATCAAGCATCAGCATCAAGCATCAAGCTCAAGCATCAAGAATCAAGCATCAAGACATCAAGCATCAAGCATCAAGCATCAAGCATCAAGCATCAAGCATCAAGCATCAAGCATCAAGCATCAAGCATCAAGCATCAAGAATTAAGCATCAAGAATCAAGCATCAAGCATCAAGCATCAAGCATCAAACATCAAGCATCAAGCATCAAGAATCAAGCATCAAGCATCAAGCATCAAGCATCAAGCATCAAGCATCAAGCATCAAGCATCAAGCATCAAGCATCAAGCATCAAGCATCAAGCATCAAGCATCAAGCATCAAGCATCAAGCATCAAGCATCAAGCATTAAGCATCAAGCATCAAGCATCAAGCATCAAGCATCAAGCATCAAGCATCAAGCATCAAGAATCAAGCATCAAGCATCAAGCATCAAGCATCAAGCATCAAGCATCAAGCATCAAACATCAAGCATCAAGCATCAAGAATCAAGCATCAAGCATTAAGCATCAAGCATCAATCATAAAGCATCAAGCATTAATCATAAAGCATCAAGCATCAAGCACCAAACATCAAGGATTAAGCATCAAGCATCAAGCATCAATCATCAAGCATCAAGAATCAAGCATCAAGCATCAAGCATCAAGCATCAAGCATCAAGCATCAAGCATCAAGCATCAAGCATAGAGCATAGAGCATAGAGCATAGAGCATAGAGCATAGAGCATAGAGCATAGAGCATAGAGCATAGAGCATAGAGCATAGAGCATAGAGCATAGAGCATAGAGCATAGAGCATAGAGCATAAAGCATCAAGCATCAAGCATCAAGCATCAAGCATCAAGCATCAAGCATCAAGCATCAAGCATCAAGCATTAAGCATCAAGCATAAAGCATCAAGCAACAAGCATCAAGCATCAAGCATCAAGCTTTAAGCACAAGCATCAAGAATCAAGAATCAAGCATCAAGCATCAATCATTAAGCATCAAGCATCAAGCATCAAGCATCAAGCATCAAGCATCAAGCATCAAGCATCAAGCATCAAGCATCAAGCATCAAGCATCAAGCATCAAGCATCAAGCATCAAGCATCAAGCATAAGGCATCAAGCATCAAGCATCAAGCATAGAGCATAGAGCATAGAGCATAGAGCATAGAGCATAGAGCATAGAGCATAGAGCATAGAGCATAGAGCATAGAGCATAGAGCATAGAGCATCAAGCATCAAGCATCAAGCATCAAGCATCAAGCATCAAGCATCAAGCATCAAGCATCAAGCATCAAGCATCAAGCATCAAGCATCAAGCATCAAGCATCAAGCATCAAGCATCAAGCATCAAGCATCAAGCATCAAGCATCAAGCATCAAGCATCAAGCATCAAGCATCAAGCATCAAGCATCAAGCATCAAGCATCAAGCATCAAGCATCAAGCATCAAGCATCAAGCATCAAGCATCAAGCATCAAGCATCAAGCATCAAGCATCAAGCATCAAGCATCAAGCATCAAGCATCAAGCATCAAGCATCAAGCATCAAGCATCAAGCATCAAGCATCAAGCATCAAGCATCAAGCATCAAGCATCAAGCATCAAGCATCAAGCATCAAGCATCAAGCATCAAGCATCAAGCATCAAGCATCAAGCATCAAGCATCAAGCATCAAGCATCAAGCATCAAGCATCAAGCATCAAGCATCAAGCATCAAGCATCAAGCATCAAGCATCAAGCATCAAGCATCAAGCATCAAGCATCAAGCATCAAGCATCAAGCATCAAGCATCAAGCATCAAGCATCAAGCATCAAGCATCAAGCATCAAGCATCAAGCATCAAGCATCAAGCATCAAGCATCAAGCATCAAGCATCAAGCATCAAGCATCAAGCATCAAGCATCAAGCATCAAGCATCAAGCATCAAGCATCAAGCATCAAGCATCAAGCATCAAGCATCAAGCATCAAGCATCAAGCATCAAGCATCAAGCATCAAGCATCAAGCATCAAGCATCAAGCATCAAGCACTAAGCATCAAGCATCAAGCATCAAGCATCAAGCATCAAGCATCAAGCATCAAGCATCAAGCATCAAGCATCAAGCATCAAGCATCAAGCATCAATCATCAAGCAGCAAGCATCAAGCATCAAACATCAAGCATCAAGCATCAAGAATCAAGCATTAAGCATTAAGCATCAATCATAAAGCATCAAGCATTAATCATAAAGAATCAAGCAGAAAGCACCAATCATCAAGGGATTAAGCAGCAAGCATCAAGCATCAAGCATCAAGCATCAAGCATCAAGCATCAAGCATCAAGAATCAAGCATCAAGCATCAAGCATCAAGCATCAAGCATCAAGCATCAAGCATAGAGCATAGAGCATAGAGCATAGAGCATAGAGCATAGAGCATAGAGCATAGAGCATAGAGCATAAAGCATCAAGCATCAAGCATCAAGCATCAAGCATCAAGCATCAAGCATCAAGCATCAAGCATCAAGCATCAAGCATCAAGCATCAAGCATCAAGCATCAAGCATCAAGCATCAATCATAAAGCATCAAGCATCAAGCACCAAACATCAAGGATTAAGCATCAAGCATCAAGCATCAAGCATCAAGCATCAAGCATTAAGCATCAAGCATCAAGCATCAAGCATCAAGCATTAAGCATCAAGCATCAAGCATCAATCATCAAGCATTAAGCATCAATCATCAAGCATAAAGCATCAAGCATCAAGCAACAAGCATCAAGCATCAAGCATCAAGCATCAAGCATCAAGCATTAAGCATCAAGCATCAAGCATCAAGCATCAAGCATCAAGCATCAAGCATCAAGCATCAATCATCAAGCATCAAGCATCAAGCATCAAGCATCAAGCATCAAGCATCAAGCATCAAGCATCAAGTATCAATCATAAAGCATCAAGCATCAAGCACCAAACATCAAGGATTAAGCATCAAGCATCAAGCATCAAGCATCAAGCATCAAGCATCAAGCATCAAGCATCAAGCATCAAGCATCAAGCATCAAGCATCAAGCATCAAGCATCAAGCATCAAGCATCAAGCATCAAGCATCAAGCGCTACCTTAACTGGACCAGTAACCAGAAAGAGAAAGGTCACCAAGAAGGGAGCGGCTAAACGAAAACAACAGCTGTTGATTGACATTGCTAAACCGAGAAATGATCCTCCAATCAACCAGACCTAACCAGATATCGTAGAGGTTGAGGAAGAGGATATACTGCTGACCAAAAGAGCGTGGGGTATCAATGTGGTACCACTCAGATCGGTCCCTTCGCCAACACAGGCTTCACCATTCACCGGTACCTCGGGTGATCAAGCATCTTCCTCCGGACTTGGCACCGATCCTTGCAATCCGGGAAAGGGAGTGATGGCTGAATACCTCTTGAGATATATGCCTAAGAACAACAAGAAGAGGGAATAAACTTTCAATTATATGTTGTTTTTGTTTATGTCAACTTTATTATATTTCTTACTTTTATATATATATAGTATTTTTGGAAACCGGCCTACAATTTACTTCTTACATGATTTTGAATATTTTAAATAAAATAATCAAAAAGGGAGAAATTATTAGATAAAATAGACCGGTTAAAATAAGAACTTAACCAAAACAAATTCCTTGTGCAGGAACGGTCAAAAACCTTGAACGGTCAAGAATCTGACCGGTCAAGAATCCAACCGATAATGTAGTCAAGACCGGTTAGAAGAAGACGCAAATGATGTATTTGAAACCGGAAGTTATCCGGTTAACCTGAAGTTATCAGGTTGAATATCAAACCCGTACACATCCGAAACCGAAATGCATCCAACCGGAAAACCGATGTAGAAACTACTTAGAGAAAGAAGCCAAAATTATCAAACTAAGTACAATCTACAAATTGGTGCAAACGAACACTTTGAGTATCTGCGGAAGATAATACCAAAGGATTAGACTGTGACACTTCCATATTCATACAAGTCTGATCATACTCTGAAAGCTGCAGAAGATTGCCTGAAGAAACAATTACCATTTTGGTACAAGTCAAAGTTGCAGTTCTATAGATGTAGGTAACCGGCCAACTGACAGTTGCCATATTAAGTAAAAGACAAATCAGAGCCGGTCTGCTCCATGCCTTGGAAGCTTAAACCGCAATTAATGCAATGCTGAACCTCTGCTCAACCAATCAGATTCAAGGATTACCCTGAAGGTATCCGTTGAAGAAAGGTGACCGTTGGCACATTTCACCTATAAAAGAAGGAGTTTAAGAGGAGTAAATACAGTTACCGGTTCTAAGTTCCAAGACACAACAAGTTACAAGAGACAACAATTAAAAGTTCCAACAACCCAAGTTACAAGTTGTGTTTATCTCTCTAAGATTGAAAAAGCTTAAGTGTGCATTTGAAGTGTGATTACAATTTCTGTGAGAATTGTAAAATTAATTATCGAGCAGTAAATAAGACTCGATCGTGTATTGTGTTTGTATATTCCTTAGTAAATATCTTTCTCGCGGTTTCGAGAAGAAGGGGTGACGTAGGAGTTTTATCTCCGAACATTTATAAAACATGTCTTGTCCTTTACTTTCTGTCGGTTCTACTCTCTAACCGACTCATACCGAATGAGCCGATTTACATCACTTTAACCGATTTACTAAACCTCAAACCGACCTCCTAATCTCCAAACCGACTTTATCGAAAACCTATCTATATTCATCCCGTGTGTGTTGCTTCAACCTGAAACAAACCACTTCCGCACTTGAACTCGGTTCATGGGTTTGTGACAATTTGTGTAGTATTGAAACTCGGTGTTAATCTCTAACCGGATTAAACACCAACCGTTGAGTGTTGTCAGAAAAAGCTAACCGGCCAGACCCCGGTACGCCAACCGCGACCTAGATCCTAACATAAATTATTCTACCAAAAAATATTATTGTTAAGTTTAAATTTTTTTATTAATTATTTTTTATTATCTAATAATAATTATAAATTTATTTTTGGTACAGTTAATTAAAAAAAAATAGAACCAAGATTAATTAAAAAATAAAAAAAATATTTTAAAATTTTGTTTCACTAGATTGATATTTAATATAAGAATACAATATACTTTAATTATATAAATTTTGTTTCACTAGATTGATAAATTTATTATTTATTTTGAAATATAAAAATCTTAAATGAAAAATAATGTAATATAATATTTCTCAAATTATCTAAATTTAAACACAAAAAAAATAAATTGAAATGCTATGCTTGTCGAAATCATTAATTTTAAATATAATATGTAATAATAATATATAAATATAAGAATTTTAGTTCTTATTTATTTATATCTAAAGTATGATATATTTTTTTTAGAGATTAATTAACTATAACTTTTTTTTAAATGTAAAATACAAATATTAACTTAAAAAAAAAAAAAAAAAAAAGCATGACAACGGCTAACACGAAATAAGGATAATAATATAAATATTTTATATTAAATAACAATAATCAATTGTTATAACACAATACATTATAGTTTTCAAATTAAAATTAAAATAATTATAATTATAATTATAATTATTTTTTAAAATAAAACTTTGTGTTAAAAATTAACTCTTGAAAATAAGTACTTTTTTTGTGTAAAGTATATTAATTATTATTGTAAACATATCTCATAATAAAATTATTAGTAGAAAGACAAATATTATTGCTAAAATTATCAAATAAATAAATTTATATTTACATAACTAATATTTTTTTATTTTATATAAAACATCATCAACATTAACAGTAATAAATTAATCTTATTTAATTATAATATAACCGATATTTTGGTTTCAAATTAATACTAAAATAATTATTGTAATTGTTTTTTTATAATTTTTGAGAGAACTAATTATAATAAAATATAATATAAAAAGTAAACTGTAAAAAATATTAAAAAACTGTAAAGTAATCTAAGTTTAATTATTACTAATCTAAGTTTAACGAAGGTTTTAGTTCATAAATAATTTTAAATTTTACAATTATATCATATATTTATTAATTAGTTAAATATAAACTATTTGGGTGAGAATAAGGCTGAATGTGAAAAATAAAATTAGATTGTTATAGAAAAAAGTTAGGGGTAGAATAAATGAAACTAATATCAGGTTTCTTTAAAGATATTTTCTCTTTTTATTTATGTATGATATATGTATAAAATATACTTCAGTCCCTAAATAACTTTAGATATAATTATTTCTTAACTAATTTATTTTTAATCTTTAGTAAATATTTCTAAATACATATATTTATAATACAATTAAATTAAATTATTTAATATAATTTTATACTATTTTTTCGTTATATATTAAAATTAAAACATTATATTTAATAAAAATAAACAAAAAGTTTTGCTGAAAATTAAACATATTGCACAAACACTACTTACAAATATAAAATTATTTTAAATATATATTATTAGAGTAATATATGATATTTAGTAATTATATACAAATATTGACCCAACTTTTTTGATATTAGTTTTAATTTTCACTTATCTATCATTATTAAAGTATGATATGTGTGGCTTATAAATTAATCAAATTAAACATAGGCAGTATTTGAAAACACAAAATGCTGAAAATTATAAGTATAATAGTTGTTCACAATTTAGTAAAGTAAATTGGATAACAATTAATAAATAAATAAATTTAAAAAATTATAAATATTTTTAAACTAAACCTGAATTAAACTTGAAATAACTTTTGGATAAAGCATGTAATATGGTATAAAAATTTGAAGTAAGAAATTTAGTTTTCACCGGGTGCTTCATTTAGGCTGTCGCCCAAGTATTGAGGTCCTGAGACAGACGACCTCTCAGATGGGTAATGAATGAAATTTATAAGTATTAAGGGTTAATATATTTTGAAATTTAACATATTTTGACACAACTTGTTATTCATTTTTTAATAGAAATAAAATATATTTATTCAATATATACTTATTATATATATTATATAATAATGGACAATAATTCTTACATTATATGTAATAAAAAATTGAAAATGAGATGTTTGATCAATATAAATGCATGTCACCTGAATCTTGATTGTCTTTATGTTTGGATAGGATAATATTTTCGAAATTTAATTTTAATAAATTTTAATATTTAAATAAATAAAAATATTTTAAAATTTAATTAATAAAAAAACTTTGTAAAATTATATATCTTAAAATATATGAAAAGCTAATATAAGTATATAATGCATTTTAATACTTAAAACGTTTTATTATATAATTATATATTTCAAACTTATATATATTAATGTTAATAAAAAACTATTAGACTAATTTATACTATAACTCAAATGAAAAAAATCTTATTTGTGTTAATGCTTGGCTTCAATATTGAATCCATATTTTGACATTTAAAAATGTGGGATATCTCATTTTTCTTTTTTTCTTTTTTTCTTTTTTTTACATTATTGAGTCTAATGACTTCTTTTCCTCCTTTCATTTAAAGTTTAGGACAATTCATTTATATTTTAAGAATTTAATATTTTTAAATATATTATTTTATCAAATATATATATATATATATATATATATATATATATATTAATGTTAATAACAACATATCACAATAATTTATTAGTATAGTTTAAATGAAAAGGTCTTATTTAAAAATAAATATTTAATGTTTGATTCTTACTTTAAAAAACACATTTTTTGGATTGGAGAGTAATTATTAGGTGGGTCGTGATAAATATATATTAATAAATATATATATATATATATATATATATATATATTATAATATATCTAAATATATATATATATATTATAATATATCTAAAGATTTTATTCACACAAATTGATATCATCAACTAAGAAGTCCATATTATAGAAATAAGGATTTATGTGATTTTGAATAAAAAAATTCAATCATTTTTAAATAAATTAAACATTGGGTTATACGTGTAAGTAAGAATCACGTTAGGATTGGTTTCAAATGCGTAAAAAATAGTGGGTAATGGTGTGTGAAGTAATATTTTTTTTTTGTTTTGTTTTCATTTATAATAACTTTATGTATAATTATAAGTAGACTTATCATTCAAAATATTATATATTAAAGTTTTGAGAATTAATATAATTATTATTTTAAAGATTAGTATAAATATGTTGTTAAAAATATATAATTTACCCTGGATGTGTAATTTTAACATTATTAAGAGTTGAGAGATTAATTTATATTTCTTTATTGTTAATTATTTTGTTTGTTTGGTTATTCATAAATTTCTATATTATTTAAACAAAGAGTTTAATCTTTTTTTTAGAAATTATTAGATTTCTAAAATCTTATTATTTTGTATTGTTATATATTTATGTATTTTATAAATTTATTTGGAAAATATAATAATGATAAATTGACGTAAATAATAATTTGTGTAATTGTTATTTGAGGCTCGAATTTGAATTGTTTTATTATATGAGATTCGACCTTTGAATTGTGTCATATGAGACTCGAACTATCAAAATAATAGTCATGTAAACTTTTATCAAATGAACAAATGGTGTGATATCTTATTTTAACGTATTATGGTCGTCTTTTTAATTAATTTGTCATATTTTTAAATAAAATGATATTTAAAGACGTTTTAGACGTATTTTTTAAAATTAAAGATTGTTTTCGAGATTTACGCATTCTAATTTGTTAAAGTTAGTTTTGGTAACTACTAAAATATGTAATCTAAAATAAGATGCACAACATGATTACAATTATGTTGGGATGCTTTCTAGGCTATGATTCAATAGAACTAGCCTACGTACAACAAATACAATTTATTTTTAAAATTCAAATTTGAGTTGTCTGTTTTAGGTTGATTGATTCTTTCTAACATATTCAGAAAGTTTGTAAATGACCCTATGATATATTTACAATCATAAAACACTATAAACATCATGCATACAAGTTTATGCAATTTGAAAATTTTCAATTTCAAATTCAAACTGTAAATATAAATTAGACTGTGATTGAAACTTTACTAAGGATTGGAGAATACTCCTAGATATTTGATTTTCTTCGATTTGAAGTTGGAGAGTGGATCTCTTACCATCAGAATGACTTAGTGGGAGTATTTATAGCATCCCTGAGTCGGTGGAGACTTTTAGTGGATCGAATCAGCCAAAAGTATTAATGACATTTTGGTTATTCATGAGCAATCTTGGCGAAATAAGGATAAATCATCCCTATTAAAGTAGTAAAAATGATCACCGAAGTAGGGTTATCATTTTAGCTTTTGAATCAGTCGCAAAGATGGACTATAGAGAAAATTCCATCTTTGTAAAATCAAAGACGGGTCTTTGATGTTGACCCCTCTAGCGATCGCGATGAAGATGAAGGTGGTGTGTGAAACGACGTCTTTTCATTCGCGTTTGGGCGTTCCATTAGTGGTCCATCCAATGTCGTTGGCGTTTGGGAGTTCCGTTAGCGATTTGGCTAACGTGCGTTAGCGGATCTGGTGCCTCGCGAGCGCGCGCTCCTTCCGCTATAACGGGCTACGCGGGTGCACTTTGGACGTTGAATGATAACCTAGCGTCCATCCGATACTGGTACTAAGGCTTATTTTGTTCCAATTTTCAATTTTCAAATTACAAAATTATTTTTGTAATTTTGGAGCCTCAAACCATTTTCTAAAAATTCCAAAAAATTAGAAAATGATTCAAAATATTTTTGGGATATTTTCACAAAAAATATTTTGACTAAGGCTGGTTATAATTTATTTTTAAACCCTAATTTCTTCTAAATTGATGTTCTTAAGGTATTTTCTTCTCTAATTGTCATCAGCAACATGTACTAGAATTTAAATAATTGATGTTAAAATTCTTTAAAACTATAAAACCTACGCATGTCTAGAACTGGGAGAATAATCGGTTAAAATAAACTGTTTCTAAAACCAAAACCAAATTTATAATTAGAAACTGTTTTCAAAATGGGTACGGAGGATGAAGCGCGAAATCACTTTCCCAAGTATCACCGAATTACGAACTATAAAGAAACTCTACCTAATACACGTTTGTACACATATGCCATTTTTATTGATTTTCAAAAATAAATTGGTGACTCTATTTAAAACAAGTAATCTTTTAAATTAATTATTTTTAATTAATTTAAATAAACGGATTTCTAAAAAATTAAATTTTAATTTAATTATCGCAAATCTCCGAATTATTTAAATTTGAATCAAAATTAATTATTTTAAATTAATTTTAAAAACTATTAGGAATTATTTTAAATCTTTTAAAATAATGTTTTATTTTAAAAAGATTTTTAACACCTAAACCGAGGTTAAAATTTTCGAACCTCGAGCTTATATAGAACCAAAGAGTTTTTTCGGGATTACAAATATATAATTATTTATTTAATAAAAATATAATTAAAAAGAGAAACAATATTTTTTTTAAAGTTTCATAATTAATCATTCATTTATTATATCATACCCATTAACTTAAGGTCGGGTTTAAATTTAAATGATCAACCCGAATCATTTTGTCTAATAAAAAGATACAAATCACTCACAACGCTTGACCCGCTAATCCTTGCTAAATATATATATATATATATATATATATATATATATATATATATATATTTGGATTTTACAAATCTTCTAACACCTGTAACCATTTCATAGTTTTCTTCGTTCTTAATGTAGTTGTTAACACATCTTTCATTCCACAAGATTTGATCTCTCCTTTAACCTCTTTTTCTAACAACTCATTATATAATTTATTGATATATAATAAATCAATCCACAAACTCTAATTTTATTTATCCAAGTAATCTAGAGATTATATCAAACTAAATACTTATAATTTTTTCAACAACTTCTACTATCACCATATTGGTTATATCGTCATATTTGTCCTCACGGGCTTTACGTCAAAGCACTGATCAATTAACTTCTTTATTGTTTGTTAGCAATTGTTTTTTTCTTTCCCTACAATTTCAAAATTGATATGTTTACACACATGAATTACTTACTAAAATGGAAAATTATATGTTTACTACTTCAGTCTCCAAACCAATGTAACCCTTGCAAACATTCTGTGATATATTTACAATGCACAGTTCATTAGTAGATCTGAAAACAGAGCATCACTCATTTCATGTCTTGTTTAGGTATTGTACAGTTTTATAAGTTCCCTCAACTCGTATAACATTGACATCCCTTATTGAATAATTTCATAAACGCTTATGGGTTTTCTGTAAAGGTATCATATGTTATCTCACATATAATAATGGTTTCAAAGTTGTCATAATAATTATCAGTTGGGTCCTGTTGACACTAAAATGTACTCTATCTTTTCGACAGGCTCACTATGCCAAACCCAATTCACATAATTTTGACTAAAACCATGCCAAACCTTATAAAGATGCACTAAAATGGACTTAATCGGTCCTTTAAGATTAATACATTTGCAGCAATGACAATACATTAAATTTGGGTCCATATTAGGTTTCTATAAACAACCTCTAATGATACATTTGCAGCAATGTCAATACATTAAAGGAAAGTGTTTTATCAAATAATTGACTAATATTTGATCTTTAGTGATAGTGATATTTTTCAATATGTAGTTGTGCATATATTCTTAATTTGGATATCAGCACAAGAAGAAAATTATAATTGGGATAAGTTAAATAGGGATTGTCAATTGAATATTTTTGAAATTTCTTATATTGCCCTGATAAGTGTGGTTTCTTCTTTTTGAGAGAGATGAGATGTTTAAGATATATTCTTATTCAGCGGGTTTTATATATATGGAAGTTGAATACTATTTTATCGAAATTAAAAAGACTATTAAAAAAGTGGATCATAAATCCCTAATGGTTAAATTTGGAAAGTTATGTGATCATGAAACGTGTGATTAACCGTTATTATTCTGACATATATATGTACCTTTCAAATCTCCAAAATTTGGTTCGAACGGACAGTTTTTCCGAAAATCTAATCAAAAAATTTCCGGTTGGAAATATTACTCTTTCTCTCCCCGATCTAGACCAAAAATTTAATGAACTAGGGTTTCTTCCCAGTTAACTTTCCAATCATCAGAGTCGGTGATATCTTTCTCCATCAATCAACCTTGTTAGTTCTGATTATCAGATCTTCTAAGAATAATTATGAAGAAAGAAAATGTAGGAAAATTTTAGATCCATTGTTGGATCACTTTGTCCTACAGTCGATGGACAGTCTATCCAGGTAGCTCTTGTTATCATCATCAACAAACTTTGTAAAGTTTATGCTGAATATGTTCCCTTGCAAACATAATAGATGGGAAAATTTCTTCAGGCATCTGATGAGTATAAACTTCTGCCTAGGACTAAAGGTTCTTAGTACTTCCTTGGAATTATCATACTGTATTGGTGTACCTAAGACCAAAGACGATATTGTTTCTAACTTGGATGGAGATTCTTATGATGTAAGGTATACCTTCTTTATAGTAAACTATAATCCTTTTGTATCAACATTCTTTGGAATTTGAAGAAAAGATCAGGCTTATTTAGAGACTGGATCGTAAGGCTCAAAATCTTCACATCCGGTTCAAAAACCAATTCGACAGCATCAACATCTACATTCCCGAGGAGCTTCTCTTTCCACCTTTTTAAGATTTCATCATCCTTGTCCTTCTAGAGATGCTCTTTGATGCTGTAATTATGCCCTAATTTAAGTCGATCCTCTTCTTTGTTCTCGGTTGCATCGCCATCAGCATTATACTTACCACGTGAAGACGAGGTTGATTTAGACGCAGGTGCGTCAGAATTATTATCATCTAATCCCATCTCTGATTCAAATCTTCTTCAAATGGCCAATAACGGTTTGATAAATGGCGGAGAGAGTTGGCTGTGATGATTTGGAGCACAATTTGGAGCACTTAAAACCGTGATTGAACGCAAGATTTGAGCAAGAAACGCGCACTTCTTTCGTTACTATAAAATATAAAACTTCAATGCATCCAAAATCTCTTATTTCTTGAGATAATTAGACAAGAATCAATGGAAATTCTCTAATAGAGAGGATCGTTCATTTCTTAAAGAATGTCCAAAGATTCAAGGGTCATCATCTCTAATTCATCAATTGTTTTGTACTTCTGCTTCAGAACCCATGAATCCAATTTTATAACCTCTTTAACCTATTCTTCTTCAATAATAATAATAAAAAAAAGTCCTCCAATAGTGAATGTTTCCTCCACTAGTGGAGGCATCATAAATTATTCAAGATTCTTAACCTTTGAGCTCTGAAACCATATTAAAATCTTGAAAAAAAGATGAATTAAAAATATAATGTTATTCATGTTGTTATTCAAACAATTACATATTTCCCTTATAGAAATTACATTACTAACTAACTACAATTAATAGAACAAACTAACCACTAAAATAATTTGTATTTTTAGTTAGTAACTAGTTAACAGTTTATTAAGCAGTTAATTATTATTTTCACATACTTGATTGTTTATTCATAAAAAAAGATAAATTAATGAGGTAATTAAATGTTTTTTATTACAATACATATGCGAAACATCAGTTTATTATTTAAGATCTAAGTTTTCTATTTTTCTACTATTGCCAAACTAATATCAGGCAAAGTTTCTCAAAATCTATAAATTCAGCCGAAAATAGAAACAAATGAAAGTGTAAAAAAATATTGATCATAAGAAGCTAATTGATAAGGAGCACAATATTAGTTTTTACATTACACGTCCCATTGAGCGAGGATCCACGCGACCGAGGAATTCTTTGTCTAACGACTGAGACCTGTTCATTCGCCCACGATCCGTTCCGACCTGACCTAACCTAACCTAAGAGCCAATTTGATGCGTTAAAGGCTATATATGTTCTTTCATCCTTATTTTTATTGCCTTATTTGATTTTTTTAAATCTAAAAAAATTTGAAAAAACTGATAAAATAAAATTAATTTTCATTATTTTGAAAATTTTCTTCCATTTTTACATTTTTATCATTCACTTAAAATAATTTGTTTTCTTTATATTCTTTTTAACTTATACTTGTTATCCTTAGATTTAAGATACAACATACGCTAGACTTCTTTTAGACATGATAGAATATTGACAAAATAATTGAAAGTATAAAAATATTCAAAAATAATTTACCAAAATATATGAAATAAATGTTTGATATTTTGTCTTGAAATGAAATATATATATATATATATATATATAATTTTATAAAGAAAATAATTAAATACAATATATATGAAGAACGATATCATTGAATACGTGGTTGATTTGAGGCACGCGCTTAACATATTTTTCTTAAAACAGTTTTATCGTCTCCTCTTGTGCTGGAGCTTATCGCAAATGGGTGTCTCCTAGGGTACAACAAGTCTAGTAGTGATTCAACACTGAAATCACTATGCAACAAACTTGACAAAGTACTTGTATCGATCACCGGGTTTCAATAGAAATACGACGAGTAAAAAACTCAAAAAACACTCACAAAATAAGGAGAGGGCTTTTGAAATTCTAGAGGAAAGAACTCTTAGAATTTATACTTGTTATCATTAGATTTAAGATACAACATACTCTAGATTTCTTTTAGACATGATAGAATATTAATAAAATAATTTAAAGTATAAAAATTTTCAAAAATAAATTACCAAAATATATGAAATAAATGTTCGATATCATGTCTTGAAATAACATAAATATATATATATATATATATATAATGTTATAAAGAAAATAATTAAATACAATATATATGAAGAACAATATCACCAAATAAGTGGTTGATTTGAAGCACGTGCTTAACACATTTTTCTTAAAACAGTTCTATCGTCTCCTCTTGATTTGAGGCCCGTGGTTAATTAAATCATCAATTGATTTAACGTTTGACATTGTTGTCTCTTTATTTGCCTTAATATTTCTTCTTAATTAAAGGTAATTACTTGCCAAAATTAATTAAGACATTTATTTTGCAACACTCACGGTTACATGTTTTTTTCAATTGTTAATAAGAATATTAAACTATCAAAACAATTGATAATATTAAATCATTAAAAGCTATATTTTATCCTCGTCAAAATATATATTGTTTCGTTATAAGTTTAATCCTCAACAATAATTGTACAAGTAAGTACAATCTAATGTCTCATTGAACCTAGTTCTTGGCATCTTTAGTCTACATATGTTGGGTTTTATTTCATACCAACTTATAGTAGGCTCATGTTTTAAAAGACTTTCAAACTAAATCTCCATTTAATAATTTGGTTAGTGGATCTAAAATGTTGTCTTTGACTTACATAGATAAATTTGATAACTCCATTATAGAGTATAGTCTAATGATATTATGTCTAAAACGTGTATATTTAGACTTGTCATTGACACTAAGCTTGTCAAATTTCAAATTACTATCACAATTTGAAAGGATCGATGACAGAAATAGAGATAGGAGTCTAACTATTGATGACAACTTCTTGAAAAAACGGTTTAATATAAACCTATTAGGGATTTGTATCACTTTCTATTCTTCACAAACCCTTTCAAACTCTTGAAACGATTCAAGTGCGGAAATGTTTGTTCAGGTTTGAAGCTAATAATGATGAAGGAGAAGATGACAACATGTAAATGACACACAGGGTTGTTTGTGGATATTCGGAGCAAAACTCTCCTACGTACCCCTTCTTCCAACCACCAGAAGGATTCACTATACTTTTCTTAGAATCAAATACAGTTGCAAAGCTAGCTCACTATTGAACAGAACAAACTCGGCTCAACTTACAATATATTGAAGAATATCACTCAGCTAGACAATACTTTAATTCTCTCTCTCTCTTGATGTACAAAACATAGTAAGCAAGAAACCAATTCGTAAGATCGATTGTTAGTTCGCACGTCTTGGTTGCTGCTTGTATTCGTGTGTCACTTCGTCCGTTGTCTTTGAGGATCTATAAATAGAGAGCAGGTACCAACGGTTGAATCTTTTATAATGACACGTGGCAAACACCCATTGGAAAACCTCCATAGTACACAGGTACATTAGACTCTATGCATATAAATCGTGGTCGTACCAATCTGGTAATGCGCCCAAATATTCTTCTAGGATTGTCCTGCAAGAAACAAATAGTGGGACGAATATTTACTTATGTGACATTAATTCATTGGATATAATTGGCTGTCGTACTAATCTGCACGGATTAGTGGAGTAGGAGTACTGCTAAAGATATCTGGGAGAAGGTGATTCAAATTTATGTTTATAACGTCCAAACTAAGAAGAACCAGAAAGATCATAAAGTTTTCATGTTTGCTGAAAATAATTCCAAATGGGCAGATAGCGATTCAGAGGATTCGCCTATTGAAAAGGATACAAAAGTCGTCACATGATTGATAACAGATGATCAATCCAAGGTAAATGATCTTTCGCCACAAGATTTTATCAACGATGAGTTAACTAATGAACTCCATAACATGGACATTGAGTACAAGAAGTTATCAGATTCTTTTTATGAAATGAAAGCAAAGTATGAGACCAATATTTCTTCTTCACACAAAATTTCTGAATCAAATGTTTTTTAAAAGAAAGTGATCGAGATCTTATCTTAGAATGAGATGCTCAAGGAACAGATTCAAACTCTTTCTTCTGAAAACAGAAGGTTAAACTATGTTGTCAGTGCTTGGACAAGGTCTGGAGAAGCTGTCAAATATCAGATTAGTCTGTTGAAACCTGCTGGATCCAAATCCGGTTTAGGATTTGATAGCAATGACCCAAATCAGTCCTTTAAAAAGTTAAACTCAGAAACTAACAAGACTAAATCAATAAGTTTTGTCAAAGAGAGTCTAACTAACAATGAACCCGATCCAATTCATGACGAGTTAGCTTTGAAGAATGAAATAACTTATGTTCTGCCGACTGTTAGCTGACTGAAAATTAAGTTAAATGCAGCCAACAAGTCTGACAATCTAAAACTTGACAAGAAGTCAAAAATTTTAAAAAGAAAACCATCTTCAAAAACTAAGGGATTAGAGGCTAGTTGGAAGGCATCTACTATGTCAAAATCATACGCATTAATCACAACACAAAAAGGGAAATCCATCAAAATAACTTAAATATGGATTCGTAAGGGACTGATTGACCGAGGACCCAAGTGAATGTGGGTACGAAACGATTGTAAATATTATTTTGTGTAGGTACATGTGATTGATTGTTTGGAGGATTTTGTCTGGTATTTGGACAACGGATGTTTTAGACATATGATAGGAAACAGACGACTTCTTACTAATATAGCAAATTGCTCAGGTCTTGAGATCACTTTTGGTGACAACATAAAGAGTAATACCATGGGTAAGGGTAAGATTACCCATGGTAATCTAACCATTAATGATGTCTTACTTGTTGATAATCTATGTTATAACTTGATTAGTATTAGTCAACTATGTGATAACGGGTTGTCAGTTGATTTTCAAACTCATGCATGCCTAGTTAAGGATCAACATGGTAATACTTTATTAACTGGAATTAGAGTAGGAAATTACTATGAAATGAATTGGAAAAATAAAACATCTGACCCTATGTGCATGATTGCCAAGAATGACCAGAAATAGTTATGGCATTAAAGATTAAACCATCTAAATTTTAAAACCATCAACAACATATGTTCGAATAACTACAGTTTTCTAAGGACAAGGTCTGTCCTGCTTGCCAGTTAGGCAAACAGGGCAGATCATCGTTCAAAAGTAAAGGGAAATCTCAATCCAGTCCATGCTGAGAACTGTTACACATGGATCTGTTTGGTCCAATTCCTGTACAGATCCTAGGAGGAATGAGGTTCACCCTAATTCATATTGAAGATTTCTCATGATTTACATGGGTAGCATTTTTAGAATCAAAGTATAAAACTTGCTGAAAATTTGATTAAAATATTAGAAGAATTCAGAATCAGAAATCTTTAAGTATTGCTTGCATTAAAAGTGACCAGGGAACTGAATTCACCAACAGACGCATATCCTCTTATCTCGAGGAGTCTGGGATTAGGCACGAGTTGTCTAGTGCCAAAATTTCACAGCAAAATGGCATTGCTAAGAGAAGAGTGAGAACTCTGAAGGAAGCAGCGAGATCTATTTTACCTGAATCAGATGTTCTTTAGAGGTTCTGGGCAAAAGTAATAAACACAGCTTGATACACACAAAATCAGTCAATAATAAACAAACATTTTGATAAATACCCTATGCACTTTTATTAGAAACAAAGCCTGATTAGTTGCTCAAGGATACAAACAGGAGGAAGGCATCGACTTGAGGCAATTAGAAAGCCTGATTTGATGAGTCTTTTGCACCTGTAGCTAGACTTGAGGCAATTAGAATCTTCTTGGCTTATGCATCATATAAGAATTTTAAAATTTTCAAATGGATGTAAAAAGTGTATTTTTAAATGGTAAACTAAATGAAGATATCTATGTTGAGCAACCACCTGGTTTTGTAGATCACACTTTACCAAATCATGTTTTTAAACTTGACAAAGCTTTATATGGTTTGAAAAATATCCTAGAGCTTGGTATGATACTTTCACTAAATTTTGGTTTGATCATGATTTTATTATTGGAACTGTTTAGATTTACTAACGATTCTCATATCCTACTTGTTCAAGTATTAGTGGATAAAATTATATTTGTATCAACTAACCCTAAATAATGTGAGAAATTTGCCAAGCTGATGCATGACAATTTGAAATGAGCATGATGGGAGAATTAACCTTCTTCCTCGTCCTTCAAGTTCGTCATCTGAAGAAAGGAACTTTCATCAATCAAGACAAATACACCAAAGAGCTGCTGAAAAAGTTCAGGATGGAGAACTGTTCTGCTGCAGCTAATCCAATGTGCTCCTCCAGTAAGTTAGACAAAGATGATGGTGGTCAAAGTATAGATATCACCGCCTATAGAGGTCTTATCGGATCCTTGATCTACCTCACTACCAGCAGGCCATACATTCAATTTGTTGTTGGTGATTGTGGAAGATTCTAGGCTAATCTTAAACTTTCTCACTTTACTGCTACTAAACGCATATTGAAATATTTGAAAGGAATTCAAAATAAGTGACTGTGGTATCCGAAGGATTACAGTTTCAATTTCACCAGCTTCTCAGATGCAGACTATGTAAGGTGCAAAATTGATAGGAAGAACACGAGTGGAACCTGTCAGTTTCTTGGAGATCGTTTTATCTCATGGTTCAGCAAGAAGTAGACGTTAGATGATACGTCTACAGCTGAAGCAGAGTACCTTGCTGCAGGTCTGTTCTCAGCTTTTGTGGGTTCAACAACAGCTAAGGGACTAGGGGATTGAGATAGAAGAATCTCCAATTTTCTGCGACAACACAAGTGCTATCGCCATCACCTACAATCCAGTTTTGCACTCTCGGACAAAGCACATCGAAATCATACATCATTTCATCTAAGAGTCTGTCAGTAAGAAGAAGATTCGCCTTGAATAAATCCTAACAGATCAACAAACTGCAGACATCTTCACAAAGCCTCTACCCGAGATTAAGTTTTCTCACTTTATAAAGCCTCTACTTAGACTTGTTGATTTTGACTGATTTTATTAAATGCATGAACTGAAGGGGAACCTATTGTTCAAACGTAACTGGACAGACAAGAAGACAGATTTCTCAATACGTCCAATGGATCAGTAATTTAAGAAGCATAACTACTTAAACTTATGTCTGCTCAAACAGTTTTTATCTTCATTAGGATTAATGTCTTGGTTAATAACCTGCGCGGTTAGACGCCGACGTCTAATAGACACTTAGACGTTTATAAGACAAGAGCAATTGGAAGCTCACGTCTAACCCAGCACACGTCTAGCAGGTAGTGTTTATGCGTAATTAGACGTTCAAAGTCTAATAGCCTTGTGACCGTCTATAAGACAAGTGTGATTAGACATTGATGTCTAATAGATGTATATCCAAATTAGAAGTAAAGAATGTGGAATGTAAATTAAACGTATAACTACTTATGTAATTAGGTTATTCATCTTCTGGCTATTGGAGCAGTTGTCCACTTCCACTGTATCTGTCCATGTATTTTTCCCGCCAAAAATAAAACAGTCACATCTCAAATGGATTGAAGGCAAGTATTTTTCAATGTTTAAAGAGTGACTAAAATTTCTGATAACTTTTCACTACATCTAATATTATAGTACTTTTTCATGATTAATATTAAATAATAGTTGCGTCTCTTGGGAATAGGTTTCTTAAGTTTTGACGGTTCATATAATCATGAAGTTAATATTAACACGTTAACTTTCCTGTATTTAATAAATGATTATACTCAAAGGTTTGAGTATCTCATTTCTGAATCCTCGATTCTCTGTTTAGCATTTGAATCCCCAACATCTTTTGTTCATCTTGCTAAAATATCTTCTCTTTCTCCAAAATCTCTGCAAATAGACTTTAAGTCTGTCTCCACCTTGGTGATTCCTGTAATGATTTCTTTGTTTCAGTTCCTAAAAGCTTCCGGGCTAAAATCATTTCTTCGTACCCACTGCATCTTTCATGAACAGGCAGTTCGTGAATTCTTTGAAACTGCAGATTTCATCATAACAAGTATATCCGTGCATCTATCCTTGGCCAAAACGTCTGTTTTTCGGAGAAAACTTTTGCTATGTTCTTTCGGCTCCCAACTGAAGGAATCTCTAATTTCCCTCCTTTCTCTGATTAAATCTTGTCCGAGATGAAACTCGTTTTCTCGGATCAATCGTTCGAAAGGAATGTCTTTCCAGTCGCCTCTCACAAAATGAGTAATTGTCTGAAGGTTGAGTATGCCCTACTCAACGACAATGGTGGCCATCACAAGAGGTGTAGCCATCAACCGGTCGAAATTCCTCTTCAATAATCTGGTAAAAATGATTTCCTCTTGAAAGAAGATCTATGGATACGATGCTCCCCTTAACACTCTCCTTTGTTGTCTCCTCTCTAAACCCGGTCACCGTTTTCACTTCAACCCTTCCAAAGTCCTGAACAACCAAAACGTTCTCGACATTGTTCTAAGGGTAGGCAGGCTCAGGTTGAAGAGAAGAAACTGGGCAACCTACATAGCTGAAAGGGCATATTAGGGTTTCGTTTTCTAATGATGTTAAAAAGGGGGAAAGGGAAAAGATTAACATCAGATTTAGGGGGAAGAAATTTTCTTTATGTTTTTGAATATTGTTAATTTTTAATATTTTCGAAAAATATTCCTGTTGTTACGAATCAAAATATCTTTGGCTATATGAACAGTATGTTGCTATTTACTGCATTATTGAATATTTTTATACTATTCTAATCTTTTATTTAAGTTTTAACATTATCAAAAATGAGGAAATTATTGGGTCAAATTATTTTGAAGAAGGGTCAAATTATTTTTACTAACGATATTTTCATGATGACCTTGTGTAAAACTTGACGATAAGAATGAAACTAAGTCGTCTAATTGTTTTTGCGTTGGTGCATCAAAATATGGTAAGTTAGACTTAGCTTGAATCAGGTTCATTAGAAGTATTGGTTGTTAGACGTACGACTAGTTAGACATGTAGTCTAACAGACACGTAGTTAGACGTGCAGTTTAACAGATACGTAGTTAGACGTGTAGTCTAACATATACGTGGTTAGACGTGCAGTCTAATAGACACGTAGTTAGATGTGTAGTCTAACAGATACATGGTTAGACGTACATTCTAATAGATACATAGTAAGACGTGCAGACTAATAGACACGTATTTAGACGTATAGTCTAACAGATACGTGGTTAGACGTGCAGTCTAACAAACACGTAGTTAGACGTACATTCTAAAAGATACGTGGTTAGACATGCATTCTAATCGACACGTAGTTAGACGTTCATTCTAACAGATACGTGGTTAGACATGCAGTCTAACTGATACATGGTTAGACGTGCAGTCTAATTCGTTAGACGTGTAGTTTAATAGACACGTAGTTAGACGTGCAGTTTAACAGATATGTGGTTAGACGTGTAGTCTAACAGACACGTAGTTAGATGTGCAGTCTTACAGATATGTGGTTAGATGTGCAGTCTAACAGACACGTAGTTAGACGTGTAGTCTAACAGATACGTGGTTAGACGTGCAGTCTAACAGACACGTGGTTAGACGTGCAGTCTAACAGACACGTAGTTAGATGTGCAGTCTTACAGATACGTGGTTAGACGTGCAGTCTAACAGACACGTAGTTAGACGTGTAGTCTAACAGATACGTGGTTAGACGTGCAGTCTAACAGACACGTAGTTAAATGTATAGTCTAACAGATATGTGGTTACACGTGTTGTCTAATAGACAAGTGGTTAGACGTGTAGTCTAACAGACACGTGGTTAGATGTGTAGTCTAACATACACATAGTTAGACGTGCAGTCTAACAGATATGTGGTTAGACATATTGTCACGTCCTAAAATCACGTTTTTCTTGACCGAGGAATCTACGGTCTTGACTGAGATCTACAACCGTGGATGATGGCACCCAGGACCGAGTGGTCCGACTGAAGATTCCGCAAACAAGGAATTCTAAGGCAAGTACTTTTCTATACGTTTTCTAAAACCCACACAGTGCTATTTATCATGTATTTTATATAAACGATGCATATAGTTTCAAAGCATGTTTTCATTGCAAGTCCATGGTTTTCTAAAGAAGGATGGTTTTGAGTTAAGGGCTATGGAATCTAAGAGATAATCATGGAGGAATTGACGGATACGAGAGGATGGCCACGCAGGATGAGCTCTGGTGGTCCGATGCTCTCAAATATGGCTGGAGGAATTGACGAAGGGATGCCCACCCCGGAGGATCAGCTCTCCAGGATAAGGACCCGAATATGTGCTCAGTATGTAACTATACATGATTGATTGATGAGATACCCTTAAAAACCCTCATGGATGCAATGGCTTAAATAGTTTTCTTATAAATGCTTGCTGGGTCCGTAGACTCACTATGCTTGTGTGGTGTAGGAATCCAGCCAGCGGATTTTATGACAGGTGAAGGAAGAGTTGGAGCGGAAGCGTGGTGTTGGAGATGTGTGTGGAAGGAGGGACCGAGACCGTAGGACCGTATTTTCTATCAACCTTTTCAATGATCGGGTCAGATAGGCACCCTAGCGTTTCCGCATTTATGTCCGAAATTGCCTTGATTTAGGTGCATGAAAGTAGGAATTTAGGGCGTAACAACTTGGTATCAGAGCAACGGTTCCGAACCTTTGTACTTTCACACATATGCTCCTGCAGATGCACCTCCAAGGCCTTCATGTCTGTAATTGTTTTTAAATGATGTTTTTGCATGACATGAAATCGTTTTTCATAATGGTTGGAAATAATGTTTTTCATGAAATCATTTTTCACAAACACACTATTTGTACTGTCTTTATGATCGAATTTCGGGGACGAAATTCATTATAAGGGGGGTAGTTTGTCACGTCCTAAAATAACGTTTTTCTTGACCGAGGAATCTACGGTCTTGACTGAGATCTACGACCGTGGATGATGGCACCCAGGACCGAGTGGTCCGACCGAATATTCCGCAAACAAGGAATTCTAAGGCAAGTACTTTTCTATACGTTTTCTAAAACCCACACAGTGCTATTTATCATGTATTTTATATAAACGATGCATATGGTTTCAAAGCATGTTTTCATTGCAAGTCCATGGTTTTCTAAAGAAGGATGGTTTTGAGTTAAGGGCTATGGAATCTAAGAGATAATCATGGAGGAATTGACGGATACGAGAGGATGGCCACGCAGGATGAGCTCTGGTGGTCCGATGCTCTCAAATATGGCTGGAGGAATTGACGAAGGGATGCCCACCCTGGAGGATCAGCTCTCCGGGATAAGGACCCGAATATGTGCTCAGTATGTAACTATACATGATTGATTGATGAGATACCCTTAAAAACCCTCATGGATGCAATGGCTTAAATAGTTTTCTTATAAATGCTTGCTGGGTCCGTAGACTCACTATGCTTGTGTGGTGTAGGAATCCAGCCAGCGGATTTTATGACGGGTGAAGGAAGAGTTGGAGCGGAAGCGTGGTGTTGGAGATTTGTGTGGAAGGAGGGACTGAGACCGTAGGACCGTATTTTCTATCAACCTTTTCAATGATCGGGTCAGATAGGCACCCTAGCGTTTCCGCATTTATGTCTGAAATTGCCTTGATTTAGGTGCATGAAAGTAGGAATTTAGGGCGTAACAACTTGGTATCAGAGCAACGGTTCCGAACCTTAGTACTTTCACACATATGCTCCTGCAGATGCACCTCCAAGGCCTTCATGTCTGTAATTGTTTTTAAATGATGTTTTTGCATGACATGAAATCGTTTTTCATAATGGTTGGAAATAATGTTTTTCATCAAATCATTTTTCACAAACACACTATTTGTACTGTCTTTATGATCGAATTTCAGGGACGAAATTCATTATAAGGGGGTAGTTTGTCACGTCCTAAAATCACGTTTTTCTTGACCGAGGAATCTACGGTCTTGACTGAGATCTACGACCGTGGATGATGGCACCCAGGACCGAGTGGTCCGACCAAAGATTCCGCAAACAAGGAATTCTAAGGCAAGTACTTTTCTATACGTTTTCTAAAACCCACACAGTGCTATTTATCATGTATTTTATATAAACGATGCATATGGTTTCAAAGCATGTTTTCATTGCAAGTCCATGGTTTTCTAAAGAGGGATGGTTTTGAGTTAAGGGCTATGGAATCTAAAAGATAATCATGGAGAAATTGACGGATACGAGAGGATGGCCACGCAGGATGAGCTCTGGTGGTCTGATGCTCTCAAATATGGCTGGAGGAATTGACGAAGGGATGCCCACCCCGGAGGATCAGCTCTTCGGGCTAAGGACCTGAATATGTGCTCAGTATGTAACTATACATTATTGATTGATGAGATACCCTTAAAAACCCTCATGGATGCAATGGCTTAAATAGTTTTCTTATAAATGCTTGCTGGGTCCGTAGACTCACTATGCTTGTGTGGTGTAGGAATCCAGCCAGCGGATTTTATGACAGGTGAAGGAAGAGTTGGAGCGGAAGCGTGGTGTTGGAGATGTGTGTGGAAGGAGGGACCGAAACCGTAGGACCGTATTTTCTATCAACCTTTTCAATGATCGGGTCAGATAGGCACCCTAGCATTTCCGCATTTATGTCCGAAATTGCCTTGATTTAGGTGCATGAAAGTAGGAATTTAGGGCGTAACACATATAGTCTAACAGATAAGTGGTTAGACGTGCAGTCTAATAGACACGTAGTGAGACGTGCAGTCTAATAGATACGTGGTTAGACGTGTAGTCTAACAGATACGTAGTCAGACGTGTAGTCTAATAGATATATGGTTAGACGTGTAGTCTTATAGACACGTAGTTAGATGTGCAGTCTTACAGATACATGGTTAGACGTACAGTCTAACAGACACGTAGTTAGACGTGAAGTCTAACACGTGATTAGATGTGCAGTCTAATAGATTGGTGGTTAGACGTTCAGTCTAACAGACACGTATTTAGACGTGTAGTCTAACAGATACGTTGTTAGACGTGTAGTCTAATAGACACGTAGTAAGACGTGCAGTCTAACAGATACGGTGTTAGACGTGTAGTCTAACAGATACGTAGTTAGACGTGCAGTCTAACAGATATGTGGTTAGACGTGCAGACTAATAGACACGTAGTTAGATGTGCAGTCTTACAGACACGTGGTTAGACGTGAAGTCTAACAGACACATAGTTAGACGTACAGTCTAAAAGACACGTGGTTAGATGTGCAATCTAACAGATTAGTGGTTAGACGTGCAGTTTAACTGACACGTAGTTAGACGTGTAGTCTAACAGATACGTGGTTAGACGTGCAGTCTAACAGACACGTAGTTAGATGTATAGTCTAACAGATACATGGTTACACGCACTGTCTAATAAATACGTGGTTAGATGTGTAGTCTAACAGCTACGTGGTTAGACGTGCAATCTAACAGACACGTGGTTAGACGTGTAGTCTAACAAACACGTAGTTAGACGTGAAGTCTAATAGATACGTGGTTGGACATGCATTCTAATAGATACGTGGTTAGACGTGCAGTCTAACAGACACGTATTTAGATGTGCAGTCTAACAGATATGTTTTTAGACGTGTAGTCTAACAGATACATAGTTAGACGTGCATTCTAATAGATATGTGGTTAGATGTGCAATCTAACAAACACATAGTTAGATGTGCAGTCTTACAGATACGTGGTTATATGTGCAGTCTAACAGATATGTGTTTAAACATGTTGTCTAACAAACACATAGTTAGACGTACAGTCAGTGGCGGACCTACAAGGGGGGCCTTGGGGGGCCCGGGCCTCCCCCAACCTTAAAATAATTTGTTTTTATATACATATATTTAACAAGTAACTCTTAGTCTAGTTGCCTTTGTAGTTCAACGGTGAACCTGAAGTCAGGTGTTTGAACCTTGCCTCACCTTAAATTTATTAATAATATTATGTATTTTGAAATTATATTTATATAATAATTATACATTATTTTTTATTTATTTCAATATAATAATACAAATTACTTATAAGGTAAAATATAAAAACTAAAATAATAATATTTTTTTATATTTCTTAATTTTAAACTATTTCAAAAATTTATAAGAAAATATAAATTAATATTAATAAATAAGTTAAAATAGTTACATTGATTTTGTTCAGTATTTAAACAAAGAATTTGATATATTGTTTTTATATGCATTAATATTCTATAATCGTAATCTCGAGTGTCTATTCACTTGATAATATATGTTTATCACGTTTTTGTATTTTTATTTTTATTAATATTTTTTATTTTTTTATATTCTCATAAAATTAGGCTGACTATTAAATTAGATTTTCATATTTTTTTATATAGTTAGTTTTTTATGAATTTGTTTTTGTGTTGTATTTGATGAAAAATTTATTGGGAATTACAAGTGAGTTATCACTTTGCCTACAAAGAGGAGATCAAAATATAGTTCAAGCCATGTCATTGATTGCGAGTTCGAAAAATCAATTGCAAAAATTTAGAGAAGATGGATGACATGATATTTTGGACCAAGTTAACAGTTTTTGTCAATTACACTCGATCTCAATACTTGATATTAATGAGCATATGATAATTGATAGCAATGGTAGGCGAAGAGGAAAATGAGAACTCATCACTAATCGTCATCATTATCGTGTAAAAATCTTTTGTCAGGTATAATAAATATTATTTCTTATCTATTAATAGTTATTATATATTATCTATTAATAGTTATTATTTATTATTTAATGCTAGGTTGTTGACTTGATTATGCAAGAAATAAATAATCGTTTTTCAGAAGTTAATACAAAATTACTTGATTGCATATCATGTCTTCATCCCAGAAATTCATTCTCCAAATTTGATATTCGTAAACTCATTCGTCTTGCCAAACTTTATTCTTGAGATTTCACAGGCAGTGATTATTTATTTTTGGAACAACAACTTCGGGCTTACTTATTTAATTTGCGGGATGATCCTCAATTTTCTTCAATTGAAGACATGGAAATTTTTGCTCAGAAATTGGTTATAACAGAAAAAACATATAGTTTTTCCATTGATTTATCGATTGATGGAGTTGGTTTTAGTTTTACTAGTTGCAACTGCATCCGTTGAAAGAGTTTTTTCTGCAATGAAGACCGTGAAAACTGATTTGCGTAATCGAATGGAAGATGAATGGATGAATGGATGAATGATAGTTTAGTTGTATATGTTGAGAAATATATTTTCTCAAGAATTGAAAATGAGCCAATATTGCAATATTTTCAACAAATGGAATCTCGTAGAATAAATTTGTCTTCTTTTGTACCGACTCATGGACAAGAATAATTTAGTAATTGTTTTTATTAGTATTTTGTAATTGTGTTTGTTAGTATTTTATGTAATTATCAAGTAAATTTTAATTAAAAAATGCATTTATTTGATCGCCAAAAAAATGCTACGTTACTATGTATTCGCCCCCCCGAGAAAACATTTCTGGGTCCGCCACTGCGTACAGTCTAACAGACACGTGGTTAGACGTGCAATCTAACAGATTGGTGGTTAGACGTGCAGTTTAACAGACACGTAGTTAGCCGTATAGTCTATCAAATACGTGGTTAGACGTGCAGTCTAACAGACACGTAGTTAGACGTATAGTCTAACAGATACATAGTTACACGTACTGTCTAATAAATATGTGGTTAGATGTGTAGTCTAACAGATACGTGGTTAGACGTGCAGTCTAACAGACACGTGGTTAGACGTGCAGTCTAATAAACACGTAGTTAGACGTGTAGTCTAATAGATACGTGGTTAGACATGCAGTCTAATAGATACGTGGTTAGACGTGCAGTCTAACAGACACGTATTTAGACGTGCAGTCTAACAGATATGTGTTTAGACGTGCAGTCTAACAGACACGTAGTTAGACGTGAAGCCTAACAGATGAAAGTTAGACACATGGAGTCTAACTCCTTCAGACTAGTCTGAAGGGATACGTAGTTAGACGTGTCATCTAACTCCATTAGACTTGGTGGTCTAATGGAGCACGTCTAATGCCTCGCTTCAGTAGTTGCTTGAAGTTAGCATATGTTTACCCACGATCAACTACTCCTACTCCATTAATTCGTGTAGATCAGTACGACAACTAGTTGCATCCAATGAATGAATGCCACATAAGTATATATTCTTTCTACTAATTGTTCCTTGTAGGACAATCGTAGAGGAATATTCGGCGCACTTTCAGATTGGTACGGCCACGATCTTTGTACACAGTGTCTGTTGTACCTATATATTATGGAGGCTTTCCAATGGGTGCTTGCCACATTTTAATGCAGAAGATTCGACCGTTGGTACTTGTTCTCTATTTAAAGATCTTCAAAGACAACGGACGAGCTGACAGACTAACAATCGATCTTACGAATTGCTCACTTGTTTACTGAGTTTGTACATCAAGAGAGAGAGAGAATCAAAACCTTGTATAGCTGAGTATTATTCTTAAACCTTCTGTAAGTTGAACTGAGTTTGTTCTGTTAAATAGTATATATTGAATCCTTTCGATGGTTGGAAGAAGGGGTGACGTAGGAGACTTTTGTTCTGAATATCCATAAACAACTCTTTGTGTCTTTTACATTCTTGTTAGAAAAATCAAGATAGTTAATTTAATAAAAGAAAAAATTAACTATCCAAAGAACTTAATCAATTCTTAACTATATGTGCAGGAACAACTTCAACTGAATCGGCTAAATCCGTCAACCAGACCATCCAAACCGAAAAATCCGTCAACTTGACATATCATCTCGGTTAAACAGAATCGGCTTAATCATCACATTCGTAGTAACCCGGATCGACTTAACCTTAGGACCGACTAGAGTCACAAACCGATAATGTCTAGCTGACTCAACGTATTAAAGATCCTAAAGCCAATGGAAAGATCACTCAAAGCATGGTTGTCACAGGATAGGAGGCGGCCTAATGCATGGTTGTCATGTGTACAAAAGGCAAAGCATGCACACTACCTACTCTGACAGGCTCGGCTACCTATGACCAACCAACTCAAGAGAGAGAAATATGACTGTTATATATTTTCCATATAAAATGAAGCCAAAGCATTGAAGAAACACACAACAGAGACAACGAAAATACTGAAAACGAACAACTTCCATACGGATAACGAATCGAAAAAGTGCTAAGAAACAGTTGTAAACATTAAACATTCTATTATTAAAGTGTATTACATCAATGCGTGAGTGTTGTAAAGTGAAGGACGAGCAGTAAATAAAACTCGATCGTATTGTGTTGTTGAATATTCCATAGTGAATATCCTTCTCACTATTTGAGAAGAAGGGGTGACATAGGAGAGTTTGCTCCGAACATCCATAAAAATCTGCGTTTTGTGTTCTACATTTACTTTTTGTCACTAAACTAACCAAACCGGCTTTCCCCCACTCCAACCGAACCGAATCATTATATATACTTATTCCCACCGAACAGATTTTACCTTAGTCCGGCCGATTCTTGTACTCTACCTTCTTTAACCGAATCGTGTGCGTTTGCTTCAGGTTGAAACAAACATTTCCGCCCTTGAACTCAGTTCAAGAGTCTGTGACAACCTGCGTAGTGTTAAGAACGGTTCTAATCTCTAACCCGATTAGTGCCAATTGGTGTGTGTTTGTTTTAAGCGACCCCCCTTAGCCGGACCCTAGTCCCCTATCGGCGATACCGATACTAACAATTATGTCCTCCATTATTTTATTCGTTCTTAACTTCAAACACAAGGAAACGTTTCTGCACGTGAATCTATTCAAGAATTTGCAAAGGAGATTAGAAAGTGATATAAATATCTAACAGGATTTCTATCAAACCGTTTTCCAGAAGTTGTCATCAATAGTTAGACCCCTGTCTCTATTGGTGCCATTGATCCTTTCAATATGCTTGATGATGTATGATTAGTGCTTGATGCTTGATGATGCTTGATGCTTGATGCTTGATGCTTGATGCTTGATGCTTGATGCTTGATTTTTGATGCTTGATGCTTGATGCTTGATGCTTGATGCTTGATGCTTGATGCTTGATGCTTGATGCTTTACGCTTGATGCTTGATGCTTGATGCTTGATGCTTGATGCTTGATGCTTGATGCTTGATGCTTGATGCTTCATGCTTCATGCTTCATGCTTCATGCTTCATGCTTCATGCTTCATGCTTCATGCTTCATGCTTCATGCTTCATGCTTCATGCTTGATGCTTGATGCTTGATGCTTGATGCTTGATGCTTGATGCTTGATTCTTGATGCTTGATGCTTGATGCTTGATGCTTGATGCTTCATGCTTCATGCTTCATGCTTCATGCTTCATGCTTCATGCTTCATGCTTCATGCTTCATGCTTCATGCTTCATGCTTCATGCTTCATGCTTCATGCTTCATGCTTCATGCTTCATGCTTCATGCTTCATGCTTCATGCTTCATGCTTCATGCTTCATGCTTCATGCTTCATGCTTCATGCTTCATGCTTCATGCTTCATGCTTCATGCTTCATGCTTCATGCTTCATGCTTCATGCTTCATGCTTCATGCTTCATGCTTCATGCTTCATTCTTCATGCTTCATGCTTCATGCTTCATGCTTCATGCTTCATGCTTCATGCTTCATGCTTCATGCTTGATGCTTGATGCTTGATGCTTGATGCTTGATGCTTGATGCTTGATGCTTGATGCTTGATGCTTGATGCTTGATGCTTGATGCTTGATGCTTGATGCTTGATGCTTGATGCTTGATGCTTGATGCTTGATGCTTGATGCTTGATGCTTGATGCTTGATGCTTGATGCTTGATGCTTGATGCTTGATGCTTGATGCTTGATGCTTGATGCTTGATGCTTGATGCTTGATGCTTGATGCTTGATGCTTGATGCTTGATGCTTGATGCTTCATGCTTCATGCTTCATGCTTCATGCTTCATGCTTAATGCTTAATGCTTAATGCTTAATGCTTAATGCTTAATGCTTAATGCTTCATGCTTCATGCTTCATGCTTCATGCTTAATGCTTAATGCTTAATGCTTAATGTTTAATGCTTAATGCTTAATGCTTAATGCTTAATGCTTAATGCTTAATGCTTAATGCTTAATGCTTAATGCTTAATGCTTAATGCTTAATGCTTCATGCTTCATGCTTCATGCTTCATGCTTCATGCTTAATGCTTCATGCTTCATGCTTCATGCTTCATGCTTCATGCTTCATGCTTCATGCTTCATGCTTCATGCTTCATGCTTCATGCTTCATGCTTCATGCTTCATGCTTCATGCTTCATGCTTCATGCTTCATGCTTCATGCTTCATGCTTCATGCTTCATGCTTCATGCTTCATGCTTCATGCTTCATGCTTCATGCTTCATGCTTCATGCTTCATGCTTCATGCTTCATGCTTCATGCTTCATGCTTCATGCTTCATGCTTCATGCTTCATGCTTCATGCTTCATGCTTCATGCTTCATGCTTCATGCTTCATGCTTCATGCTTCATGCTTCATGCTTCATGCTTCATGCTTCATGCTTCATGCTTCATGCTTCATGCTTCATGCTTCATGCTTCATGCTTCATGCTTCATGCTTCATGCTTCATGCTTCATGCTTCATGCTTCATGCTTCATGCTTCATGCTTCATGCTTGATGCTTCATGCTTGATGCTTGATGCTTCATGCTTGATGCTTGATGCTTGATGCTTGATGCTTGATGCTTGATGCTTGATGCTTGATGCTTGATGCTTGATGCTTGATGCTTGATGCTTGATGCTTGATGCTTGATGCTTGATGCTTGATGCTTGATGCTTGATGCTTGATGCTTGATGCTTGATGCTTGATGCTTGATGCTTGATGCTTGATGCTTGATGCTTGATGCTTGATGCTTGATGCTTGATGCTTGATGCTTGATGCTTGATGCTTGATGCTTGATGCTTGATGCTTGATGCTTGATTCTTGATTCTTGATTCTTGATTCTTGATGCTTGATGCCTGATGCTTAATTCTTAATTCTTGATTCTTAATTCTTGATTCTTGATGCTTGATGCTTGATGCTTGATGCTTGATGCTTGATGCCTGATGCTTAATTCTTAATTCTTGATTCTTAATTCTTGATTCTTGATGCTTGATGCTTGATGCTTGATGCTTGATGCTTGATGCTTGATGCTTGATGCTTGATACTTGATACATCTTTCTGTTTTAATCTAATTTATGATTAATCTAAGTTTAACAAAGGTTTTAGTTCATAAATAATTTTAAATTTCACAATTATATCATTTATTTATTAATTAGTTAAATATGAACTATTTGGATGAGAATAAGGCTGAATGTGAAAAATAAAATTAAATTATTATAGAGGGTTTCTTTAAAGATATTTTCTCATCTTATTTATGTATGATATATGTATAAAATATACTTCAGTCCCTAAATAACTTTATATATCAATTATTTCTTAACTAATTTATTTTAACCTTTAGTAAATATTTCTAAATACATATATTAATAATACAATTAAATTAAATTATTTAATATAATTTTTATACTATTTTTTCGTTATATATTAAAATTAAAACATTATATTTAATAAAAATAAACAAAAAATTGTACTGAAAATTAAACATGTTGCACGAAAAGCATTTACAAATATAAAATTATTAATTATACGATATTTAGTAATTATATACAAATATTGACACAGCATTTTTTATATTAGTTTTAATTTTTACTTATCTATCATTATTTAAGTATGATATGTGTGGCTTATAAATTAATCAAATAAAACTTTTTTTTTGTATATAGGCAATACTTGAAAACACAAAATGCTGAAAATTATAAGTGTAATAGTTGTTCACAATTTAGTACAGCACATTGAATAACAATTAATAAATAAATAAATTTAAAAAATTATAAATATTTTTAAACTAAACCTAAATTAAACTTGAAATAACTTTTGGATAATGAATGTAATATGGTATAAAATTTATAAGTAAGAAATTTAGTTTTCACAAGGAAATTTATAAGTATTAAGGGTTAATATATTTTGAAATTTAACATATTCTGACACAACTTGTTGTTCATTTTTTAAAAGAAATAAAATATATTTATTCAATATATAATTATTATATATATTATATAATAATGGACAATAATGCTTACATTATATTTAATAAAAAAAATTGAAAATGAGATGTTTCATCAATATAAATGCATGTCACCTAAATCTTGATCATCTTTATATTTGGATAGGACAACATTTTAGAAATTTAATTTTTTTAAATTTTAATATTTAAATAAATAAAAATATTTGAAAATGTAAGTAATAAAAAAATTATATATCTTAAAATATATGAAAAACTAATATAAGTATATAATGCATTTTAATCATTAAAATGTTTTATTATATAATTATATATTTCAAACTTATATATATTAATGTTAATAACAAACTATTAGACTAATTTATACTATAGCTCAAATGAAAAAAATCTTATTTGTGTTAATGCTTGGAGCCAAATATTGAATCCATATTTTGACATCTAAAAATGTGGGATATTTCAATTTCCTTTTTTTATTTTTTTTTAAAATTATCGAGTCTAATGACTTCTTTCCTCCTTTCATTTAAATTTAGAACAATTCATTTATATTTTAAGAATTTGATATTTTTAAATATATTATTTTATCAAATTTATATATATTAATGTTAATAATATCATATCACAATAATTTATTAGTATTGTTTAAATGAAATGGTCTTATTTAAAAATAAATATTTAATGTTTGATTTTTACTTTTAAAAAAACGCATTTTTTTGAATTGGAGAGTGATTATTAGGTGGGTCGTGATAAATATATGTATATATATTATAATATAAATATATGTATATATATTATAATATATATATATATATATTATAAAATATCTAAATTTTTTATTCACACAAGTTGATATCATCAACTAAGAGGTCCATATTATGGAAATAAGGACTTATTGTGATTTTGAATAAAAAAAATTCAATTATTTCTAAATAAATTAAACATTGGGTTATACGTGTAAGTAAGAAGCACGTTAGTATTAGTTTCAAGTGTCGTGACTAGAAAAACGGAGTGGGTAGTGGTGTGTGATGTCTTATTTTTTTTTTTTGTATTTTTCATTTATAATAACTTTATGTATAATTATAAGTAGGTTATCAATCAAAATATTATATATATTAAAGGTTTGAGAATTACTATAATTATTATTTTAAAGATTACTATAAATATGTTGTTAAAAATATACAACTTACAGTGGATGTGTAATTTTAACATTATTAAGAGTTGAGAGATTAATTTATATATCTTTATTGTTAATTATTATATGACAAATAGTTTATTTAAATATGTTTTATTATATGAGATTAGAATTTTGAATTGTGTCATATGAGACTCGAACTATCAAAATAATAGTCATGTAAAGTTTTCTCAAATGAACAAATTGTGTGATGTCCTATTTTAACGTATTATCATCGTCTTCTTAATTAATTTGTCATATTTTTAAATAAAATGATATTTAAAGACGTTTTAGACGTATTTTTTAAAATTAAAGATTGTTTTCGAGATTTACGCATTCTAATTTATTAAAGTTAGTTTTGAAAATTTTGAAAGCTTGAAGCTTTATGGCGGATTTTTTATTTTCTTCGATTTGAAGGTGGAGAGTGGATCTCTTACCTTCAGAATGACTAAGGAGGAGTATTTATAGCATCCCTGAGTCGGTGAAGACTTTTAGTGGATCAAATCAGCCAAAAGAATTAATGATTTTTTGGTTGTTCTTGAGCGAATTTGGCGAAATAAGGATAAATCATCCCTAAAGTAGTAAAAATGATCACCGAAGTAGGGTTATCATTTGAGATTTTGAATCAGTCGCAAAGATGGACTATAGAGAAAGTTCCATCTTTGTAAAATCAAAGATGGGTCTTTGATGTTGATCCCTCTAGCGATCGCGATGAAGATGAAGGTGGCGTATGTAACTACGTCGTTTCATACGCGTTTGAGCGTTCTATTAGCGGTTTGTCCAATGTCGTTGGCATTTGGAAGTTCCGTTAGCGATTCGGCTAATGAGCGTTAGCCGATCTGGTGCCTCGCGAGCGCGCGCTCTTTTTGCTACAATGGGCTACGCGAGCGCACTTTGGATGTTGAATGATAACCCATCGTCCATCCGATACAGGTCCTAAGGTCTATTTTGTTCCAAATTTAAAAAATTACAAAATTATTTTTGTAATTTTGGAGTCTCTAACCATTTTCTAAAAATTCTGAAAAATTAGAAAATGATTCAAAATATTTTTGGGATATTTTCATAAAAAATATTTTGACTAAGGCTGGTTATGATTTATTTTTAAACCCTAATGTCTTCTAAATTGATATTCTTCAGGTATTTTCCTCTCTAATTTTCATCAGCAACATGTACTAGAATTTAAATAATTGTTGTTAAAATTCTTTAAAACTGTAAAACCTACGCATGTCTAGAACTGGGTGAATAATCGGTTAAAATTAAATGTTATACAACCGATTTTCTAAACAAAATTTATAAGTAGAAACTGTTTTCAAAATGGGTACGCAGGATGAAGCGCGAAATCCTTTTCCCGAGTATCACCGAATTACGAATTATAAAGAAACTCTAACTAATACGTTTGTACACATATGCCATTTTGATTGATTTTCAAAAATAAATTGGTGACTCTATTTCAAACAAGTAATCTTTTAAATTAATTATTTTTAATTAATTTAAACAAACGGATTTCTAAAAATTTAAATTGTAATTTAATTATCGCAAATCTCCGGATTATTTAAATTTAAATTTAAATTAATTGTTTTTAATTTATTTTAAAAACTATTAGGAATTATTTAAAATCCTTTAAAATAATGTTTTATTTTAAAAAGATTTTTAACACGCAAACCGAGGTTAAAATTTTCGAACCTCGAGCTTTAACAGAACAAAAGAGTTTTTTGGGATTACATATATATAATTATTTATTTATTAAAAAATATATAAAAGATAATTAAAAAGATAATTATTTTTTTTAAGTTTAATAATTAATCATTCATTTATTATATCATACCCATTAACTTAAGGTCGGGTTTAAATTTAAATGATCAACCCGAATCATTTTATCTAGCAAAAAGATATAAATCACTCACAACGCTCGACCTGCTAATCCTTGCAATATATATATATATATATATTTGGATTTTACAAATCTTCTAACACCTGTAAACATTTCATAGTTTTCTTCGTTCCTAATGCAATTGTTAACACATCTTTCATTCCACAAGATTTTATCTCTCCTTTGACCTCCTTTTCTAACAACTCACTATATAATTTATTGATATATAATAAATCAATCCACAAATTCTAATTTTATTTATCCAAGTAATATAGATATTATATCAAACTAAATACTTATAATTTTTTCAACAACTTCTACTATCTCTATATTGGTTATATTGTCATATTTGTCCTCACGGGTCAAAGCACTGATCAATTAACTTCTTTATTGTTTATTAGCAATTGTTTTTTTCTCACCCTATAATTTCAAAATTGATATGTTTACACACATAAACTGCTTGCTAAAATGGAAAATTATATGTTTACTATTTCGGTCTCCAAACCAATGTAACCTTTACAGACATTCTTTGATATATTTACAATGTACAGTCCATTAGTACATCTGAAAACAGAGCATCACTCATTTCATGTCTTGCTTAGTTATTGTACAGTTTTATAAGTGCACTCAACTCGTATAACATTGACATCCCTTATTCAAAAATTTCATAAACGCTTATGAGTATTCTGTATAGGTATCATATGTTGTCTCACATATATTAATGGTTTCAAAGTTGTCATAATAATTATCAGTTGGCTCATGTTGACGCTAAAATGTACAATATCTTTTCGACAGACTCACTATGCCAAATCCAATTTACATAGTTTTGAATAAAACCATGCCAAACCTTATAAAGATGCACTAAAATGGACTTAATCGGTCCGTTTCAAAGATTAATACATTTGCAGGCAATGACAATACATTAAATTTGGGTCCATATTAGGATTCTATAAACAACCTCTAATGATACATTTGCAGCAATGTCAATACATTAAAGGAAAGTGTTTTATCAAATAATTAACTGATATTTGATCTTTAGTGATAGTGATATTGTTCAATATGTAGTTGTGCATATAATCTTAATTTGGTTATCAGCACAAGAAGAAAAATTATAATTGGGATAAGTTAGATAGGGATTGTCAATTGAATATTTTTTTAATTTCTTATATTTCCCTGATAAGTGTGGTTTCTTCTCTTTGAGAGAGATAAAATGTTTAAGATATATTCTTCTTTAGTGGGTTTTACATATATGGAAGTTGAATACTATTTCATCGATTTTATCAAAATTAAAAAGACTATTAAAAAAAGTGGATCAAAATCCCTAATGGTTAAATTTGGAAAGCTATGTGACCATGAAACGGGTGATTAACCGTTATTACACTGACATAAATATGTACCTTTTGAATCTCCAAAATTTGGTCCGACTAGACAGTTTTTCCGAAAATCTAATCCAAAAATTTCCGGTTGGAAATATTACTCTTTCTCTCCCCGATCTAGACCAAAAATTTAATGAGCTAGGGCTTCTTCTCAGTTAACTTTCCAATCATCAGAGTCGGTGATATCTTTCTCCATCAACCTACCTTGTTCGTTCTGATTATCAGATCTTCTAAGAATAATTATAAAGAAAGAAAATGTAGGAAAAACTAGGAAGGACAATAATATTGTTGAAGAGGAAAAGTTATAAGAGTCTTAAGTGATATATATCAACATTTATAAACAACCTTTATAAAAGAGTAATTAGCCTAGAAACCCTAAAATAATTATACATACAAGCCCAAACCCATTAATAATTTAATAAGCCTTAATTACATAAAAGACAATAAAGACCCACAACTTTTAATTTGCTAACAATCAATGCTTACAATCTCTCTCGTAAACATGATTTGGTTTGAGATTCTTCACGCAAAGTAGCTCTTTCTTTTCCACAAATTTGACTCTTGTTAGCGCCTTGGTACTTTTTTCGGATAAAACACCATCCCTTCGGTACTTTTTTCTTCTGGGTCACCGGCTAGGTCGTAGTTAGTAAAATCAACGAGTTTTTCATCTTCTTGTCCTCTTCTTAACTAAATCTCATACCTCGTTGTTCCCTTCACATAACGAAGAATGTGTTTATTGCATATTAGTGTAGAGTGGTAGGTTGTTTCATGTATTGACACACTATGCCAACTGCATAAGAGATATTGGGTTGAATGTACATCAAGTACTTGAGACACTCGACTATACGTCTATACTCCTTCAACATTCTTCTGAGCTACAACTTTTCTTCCATCGGATACTCGCTCGAGTTGTAATCCTCTATTGCAAACTGTTTCAACACTTTCTTTGCATAAATTTTCTACTTAACATCGATGATATCTTTCTTCTGGTACTTCTTCTCCATAGTTTTTCTTGTACACAACCTGTTCTTGTGAACATTTTACGAAGCCTAGACTCATCATTCTCTTGTTGAGTCAAATGTTCCATGCCCTTGGCGCTTTATGTAGTCCTTAGAGAGCCTTGTATAACTGTACACCTTGTTCTCTTTATTTTTGATGATAAAGCCTTCAGGTTGAGAGACATAGTCTTCTTCTTTGATGTCACCAATAAGAAATGTTGATTTGACATTCAAGTGATGGATCTCCCATCCACGATGAGCTGTGATGACAAGAATTAGTCTAAATATTTTATGTTTCGTCACCGGTGCAAAGATCTCCTCAAAGTCAACGTCTTGCTTCTTCTCATAACTTATTGCTACCAATTTTTCTCTATGCTTGAGGATGTTTCCTTCTCTTTCTCTTTTCAACTTGAATACCCACTTTAATCCGATGGTCTTGTGACCGGGTGGTAAGTTAGTGAGTTCCCATGTCTTATTCTTCTTGATGGACTCGAGCTCTTTCTTCATGGCCACATTCCACGGCTCTTCATGACCTCATTCTTGTGAAATAAAAATTCATCAAGATCCATCTCAACCATTGGTGCATCCGTGTAGACATTTCGTAGGATTTCGAACTCAACGAATTTTAGTATGACCTTGTTATTGTCATTGCACCACTTCCACTTCTTCCCCTCATCGCACGACATCTCTACACACATGGTTTTCCCTCAAACTTGATCAAGAAACCCGTGTGCCTTGCTTCCGTCTTCGAACTTCACATTTATTGTGATCTTCTCCTCGAGCTCATTAAGCTTCTCTCGATGGCTCATCATATGGTTGTTTACTACATTATAAAGGTACCACATGTCGACGTGATTATACTCATCGCCACTTACACAGAGTTTCTCCATGACTTTCTCTTCATTGAGCAATACTACCTCTTGTTCCTCCTTGGACGGTTCTTTAATGAACTCTTCAAGGTTTGTCTCCTCATCTTCGAGCAAAGAATTCTTCATTTCCTCAAGAAACATTAATGGTGGCTCCTCGTCATAGAAGCTTGTGAGGTTTTCTTCATAGTAGTGCCTTTTATTGGGGCACTTAGACACATAGTGCCTGTACTTTTGGTAAACATAACACTTCATTGTGCTTTAGACTTTGTTGGGCTTGGTGTTTTCTTGTTGAAGTGAGCTTTCTACACAACCTATCCCTTGACCTTTCCCTCTTCCACGACCTCGGTTTATCTCCACCGTTGTCGATGCGACTCGACGATCTAGAAGAAAAATTGGCTTTTCCATTTTTCTTCATTCGTGATATCCATTCATCATGCCTAAGCAATATGTGCTCCTCCTCCTTGTCTTCGTAGCTGCGAAGTCTCTCCTCGTTAACTTTGAGATGACTGACGATCTCCTCGACGGTCATATTCTTGAGGCCACCAAATTGCTCGATCACAATAATGATCTGCATGTATGTTTGTGGTACAACTATATGGAACTTTTTGACGAAGGAGATGTTCTCCACCTTCTCTCATAAAGAGCGGATATCAGTCACGATGGATGTTAATTTCATGGCGAAATTATCCACTAATTCCCCGTTCTTCATGCGAATTGCCACAAAGTGTGTCTTCAAGATTTTCACTTTTTCCTCCTTAACTCTCTCCACTCCAACATGTATCGTCTTTAGCATCTCTCATGCTAGCTTGGAAAGAATCCTTCTCGGCCATCTTGAGAAGGACGTCCTCGGTGAGCGCTTGATAGATGGCGGTGAGAGCCATTTTATCCTTCCATTCGTCAACCTTGCCAAGCGTAACTGCTTCTCACACTCCTTGTGCTTGTAATATTACCCGCATCTTTAACGCGATACTTAGTAGTTAATCTTCATGAGTAACGGATAGGAGAGCGTCATGTTCCCTTCTCTTTCGATCTGCATTGTCGTCGCATCTATGATTAATCTTGTAAACGATATGTTCTTCAAATAGGCTCTAATACCAAATGTTGGTTCAGATTATCGGATCTTCTAAAAATGATAATGCATGCTACGAAGGATAGAGTCGACTCTGATACATCAACTATCTATCAACAGACATACTCGCGAAGAAAGCACCTACCCTAGGGGAAGTCAAAGCTGAGAGAGATGTATGAACAGTCTAACAAGAAAGAGAACAACTCGTTCAGATATTCACGACCAAGAAGTAACTGTTCATATGTTATGTTATGAATATACCACACAAATTCACAAAAATACTTAAAAAGGAGGATGGCAAGACAATGTAACGTGGGATCCGCTCAAGGACCTACTAGTTTAGGTAAATATATATTGTGTTCTCCGATTGGGGAAGTCATTTTTAGGGTTCGATAAATTCCTACCTCTCTATCTCAGATATGTTTGGATTTTTCAAAACTCCATGGACATGCAGAAATATGAAGAAAAAAAACATTGAAAAAATTGGAAAGGACAATAAGATTTGTTGAAGAGGAAAAGTTTTAAGAGTCTTAAGTGTTATATATAAACATTTATAAACAACACTTATAAAGGAGTAAATTATCCTAGAAACCCTAAAATACTTATATATACAAGACATATGTTATATTTTCTCACTCCCCGATCTAGACCTAAGCTAGAGTTTCTTCCTAGTTAACTTTCTGATCATCGGTGCTGGTGATATCTTTCTCCATCAACAGACCTTTGCAAGTTCAATTGTGCGTGCGTCATTTATCTTTATATATAACCTGATTCTTTCTTTCTTGGTTTGGAATAAAGCAGTTAATAGCTTGTTTGAATGTGTTTTTTTGTGTTGATGTTTTTTTTTTAATTTGAGTTATAGAGATAGAGAATGTTTATATGGAAAAACAAATTAAAAAAAGGTCCGCCGAGTGGAAACAATATATCTGCTCAGTGTGGAAAATAGCTGGTTGCAGCCATGTTTAGGGAGGGAAGGAAGACAAATACTTCATTCTCAAAACTCATATTTGAGCCTTCTACCCTTCTTTACTTTTAGATTGTTTTTATGTTTGATAATCCAATTTTAAAATTGAGTTATTTAATTTTTATCAATTTACAGGTAAATAACGTTAATATTTGTCTAATTATGGAAGATGATTTGTGTCTAACTGTTGATTAAAATGAGATTGTGTTTATTATGCCACAAAGATGCTTCAAATGTTTTTTTTATTTGTAGATGACACCTTTAATCAAAAGGAATTAAACTTGCAATAAAAGTTAGGGATGATAATTAAAGATATGTGATAGTTAATATGCTAGTTATAAGCTTAGACATATTTTAAGGGGTTTCAATCACAATTTACATACTATAATAAATAAATTAAAATTCGGTCATTGTTTGACCACGATTTTCAAAATCTTGAATTCTTTTGAGAAAACTTATCAGTTAAATATTTAAGGGGTTATTATATAATGTTGAGTTGGTTATTTCTTTGTTTCAAAATAAATATGGACATTTCATTTATATTGGCTTGAATATGTTTACGAGACTCTTTATTTGATCAAATATGAAGATATACTATAGTGAAAAAATAATGAACTTGTATTTTATTGGGTAAATGTAAAGTAAAGAGAAAACAACATTATTGTGTAGTCTTTAGAAGTTTTTAATCCTATATCTTTATGTGTTAAAATTTTGAAGAAGAAGATGAATTGAAAATACAAATTATTTAAGTTGTTATTCAAACAAATACATATCTCCCTTCTATGGAAGTTTCATTACTAACTACAAATAATAAAACTAATTAATAATTATTATAACTAATGAGTAGTTTTAGTTACTAACTAATTAACAGTTTATTAAACTGTTAATTATTATTTTTACATCTTTCCTGAAAGAGAAACGTAGTAGAAACAAAGTTTCACCTTGACAAAGCAAGTCGATGAAATATCAAGTTATGATCATGCAGCCATTGTCTTCAGCAAAATTATTTTTTTAGTTATCCAATTTAGACATCCAAGCAAACCAATTCAGCAAACTCAATTTTTTTTAGCTATCCAACATAAATAGACCATTTTTTCAGCTACCAGTTTTCAACCTTTGTAGCTTTAGTTTTTTTTCTTTTTAAAGAAGCCAATTTAGCATTTGTTTGGTATTAACGAATCATATCAACAAACCTCATTTCTTTTCGGGGATTACAAGAAAATATTTCTCTACCGCTTGAAAAATATCAAAATTTCATTTGATCTGATAAAACCTTCATTGCATCCGCACACATTTTTCTTTCGTCTTTCTCGTTCTCCTACGAATCTGTCTAATCTGGATGGATTAAACATAGCATGTTCTTTTCTTCTCCATTTTACTTTGAACCTCACAATAGCAGGCTACCAAGGTTCCAACATTTATAAAGTTGCAGGCTTTGGATGATTTTAGATCCATTTTTGGATCACTTCGTCCCACAGTCGAAGGATAGACTTTCCAGGTAGTTCTTGTTATCATCATCAACAAACTTTGTAATGTTTTTGCTGAATATGTTGTCTTGCAAACATAACAGATGGGACAATTTCTTCAGGCATCTGATGAGTATAAAGCTCTACCTAAGACTAAAGGTTCTCAGTATTTCCTTGGAGTTTTGATACTGTAATGGTCTACCTAAAACAAAAGATGATATTGTTTCTAACCTGGATGGAGATTCTCATGATGTAAGGTATACCTTCTTTTATAGTAAACTATAACCCTTTTGGATCAACATTCTTTGGAATTTCAAGAAAAGATTAGGCTTATTTAGAGACAGGATTGTAAGGCTCAAAATCTTCACATCCGGTTCAAAAACCTCTCCCATAGTATCAACATCTACACTCCCGAGGAGCTTCTCTTTCTACCTTTAAGATTTCATCATCCTTGTCCTTCTAGAGATGTTCTTTGATGTTGTAATTATGCCCCAATTCAAGTCGATCCTCTTCTTTGTTCTCGGTTGCATCGCCATCAACATATGCTTACCGCGTGAGGACGAGGTTGATTTTGACGCAGTTGCATCAGAATTATATCATCCAATCCCATATTTGAATCAAATCTTCTTCAAATGGCCAATAATGGTTTGATAAATGGCGGAGAGAGTGGCTGTGATGATTGGAGCACGATTTAGAGCACCTGAAACCGTTATCAAACGCAAGATTTGAGCAAGAAACGCGCTCTTCTTCCGCTACTATAAAAAATAAAACTTTAATTCATCCAGAATCTCTTCTTTATTAAGATAATTAGACAAGAATCAATGGAAAGTTCTATAACATAGAGGATCATTCATTTCTTCAGATGTCCAAAGATTCATGGGTCATCCTCTCTAATTTCATTAATTTCTTTGTACTTCTGCTTCAGATATCATGAATCCAACTTTATCACCTCTTTATCATATTCTTCTTCAATAATAATAATAAAACAAAGTCCTCCAATAGTGAATGTTTCCGTCACTAGTGGAGGCAGCAGAAATTATTCAAGATTCTTAACCTTGGAGCTCTGAAACCATGTTAAAATCTTGAAAAAAAAGATGAATTAAAAAATATAATGTTATTCAAGTTGTTATTCAAACAATGACATATTTCCCTTATAGAAATTTCATTACTAACTAACTACAATTAATAGAACAAACTAACCACTATTACAACTAATTTGTAGTTTTAATTACTAACTAATTAACAATTATTAAGTAATTAATTATTATTTTCACATACTTGATTGTTTATTCATAACAAAGGAGAAATTAATGAGGTAATTAAATATTTTTTTATTACAATACATATGTGAAACATCAGTTTATTATTTAAGATCTAACTTTGCTATTTTTCTACTGTTGCCAAATTCAATCAAACAAAGTTTCTCAAAATCTATAAATTCAACCGAAAACAGAAACAAATGAAAGTGTAAAAAAAAATAAAAATATTGATATCAAACAATGTTAGGATCTAGGTCGTGGCTGGGGAACCGGGGTTGGCCGGTTAGCGCAGAAGTGGTTTGTTTCAGGTTTGAAGCAGCACACACACGAGATAGGTATGACCGATTTGAATAAGACAGGTTTGGAGATTGCTGGGTTGGTTTGGAACTAGTAATTTGGTTTAGGTGATGTTGAATCGGTTGGGGGCGGTATTAGTAGGTTAGTGCAGATCGGTTAGAAAATAAAGCAGGTAGAAAGTAATAACAAGACAGGTTTTATGGATGTTCGGAGATAAAACTCCTACGTCACCCCTTCCTCTCGAAACCAGCGGAAAATGATATTCACGAAGGAATACAAACACAATCCGATCGAGACTTATTTCCTGCTCGATAACACCCGTACAATTTTAACCGAAATTGTAGAATAAACTCAAATAAGCGCTTAAGCTTTTGGAGATAGAACACAATATTTTTACTTAGGCTGTAGAGAATTCAGAACTTGTAACCCGCATTATATTCCTCTTCAGCTCCTTCTTTATAGGTGAAATGTGCCAACGGTCACATTTCATTTCCTTGAATCTGATTGGTTGAGCAGAGGTTCATTGATTCAGACCCGGCGGTCTAGTCTTCCAGTGTGTAGGTCAAACCGACTAGGTTTGTCTTTTACTTAATATGGCAAACTGTCGGTTGGACAGTTGCATGTACTTGGAAGATTGTCTTTCTGATTTATCCTGAAGTGGAAAGATCTTGTAGGACGATCTTCTGCATCCTGCAGACTTTCCTCAGACTTGTATGAATATGGAAATGTTCAGTCTGTTCCTTCGGTATCATTCTCAACAGATACCCGAAGTGTCTTTTATGCTGGTCGGTTATTTATGCTAACCGGATGACTTCCGGTTTTTTCATGGCTTCTGATTGACTGACTATTTAATTGATTCTGGCCTTCTGATTTGACCGAATCTTGTCTTTCTTGTTCGGTCATGTTTTTGGTCGGGTTGATTGCTTCACCGGTTAAGTTTTTTTAAACGGTTGAGTATTTTGACCAGTTGAGTTTCTTTGCCTGTTCCCCGCACAAGAGATTTGTTTTTGTTATGTTTTATTTAACCGATCTAATTTTATCTAACAATTTCTCCCTTTTTGATTATTTTATTTAAAATATTCAAATCATGTATGAATGCAATGTAGGCCGGTTTTTGTTTTTAAGAATTTGTTTGGCCGGATTTTTGGGAGACTAACTTGGAAGAATTTTTCGAAAAATTTTGGAAATTTTGAGAAAAATTTTGAAATTTTTTATCTTTTATCTTATCAATTTCTCCCTTTTTGATTATTTTATTTAAAATATCTAAAATCATGTAAGAATTGAAATGTAGGCCGGTTTCCAAAAATTACTTTATATATATATAAGAAATATGCTAAGGCAAAATGCTATAAAAAACTGAAATAACATAAGGAAAGATAGTGAATAAAGCCCCTATTTCTTCGATCTGGACGGTAGGAAATGATCCACAGTTCATCGTCTAATTGTCCATTGTCCTCTTGAACCGGCCCTAAAAGAGGATCCCCGACCGCCTGAGGTGCCGGTGTGAGGAGAGAACGGTTTGACCGATCGTTTCTGATTGGAACTGCATTAAAACCCGCTGTCTTCTAAGTTGCCGCTGGACATCTTCTTCGAAATCATCCTCGGCTTGCAGAACCGGGTTGAGTGCAGGGTCAACAACTGTCTCGGTGACACTGTCCAATAGCCCCGTCATCTCCGCTTTTCTCGAAGCAGCTTTCCTTTTACGTTGTGACCGGATAGAAGGGGAGGAAGCAATTGCCTTAGACTTCTTGTGAGCCTTTGCGAAATTGTTGGACGTTTCTTGTTGGCCCTTAGCCGGTTAGCATCTTTGGCTTGTTGAGCTGCCATGGATGCTGCTATGGCCGTTGCATTGACCGCTAAGTTTTGCATATGGCGACTATGTTCGCATCAGCCGCTGCCGCTTCCTTCTGTGTCCGGGTCTGCTCGTTCAGCGCATCTTGGAGTTTCTTAGCCGCCAGAGCATTCACCTCCTCAATTGCTTTATCGGCAGCCAGCTTAGCCGTTGTTAACTCTGCCACCTGTTCGGTGACCGCCTTGAGATCGGCTTCAAGCTTGGCGTTCTTTTCTTCAAGGGTTGTATTCTTTTATTCAAGGTTGATTACCCTGTCAAGTGTTTGAGCCGGCTTGGGCACTTGACTGAGCCAAGTCCTCATCGACCTTTGTCAGCCTTTGATCGGTCGTTTCTTGAGACCGTTCCATCTCGGCTACCTTTTGGCTGACCGAATTGAGATCGGTCACCAGCTTCGGAGTTATAGCCTCCAATGCTTTGTTCGATCAAGATGACCGCCGTACAATTGATCTGTATTACCGTAATTGTTTCAACAGACGTGATCCGCTCGACCGCCATCCTTAGATCATCTTTGTCGTTTCGGCCATCTCGAAGGTTTTAGCCACTGTTTCTTTGATTTTCTTTTTCCATGGTCGAACCGCGTCGTTGACAAATTCTTCAATAAGGGCCTTGACCCTTTCTTCCGTTATGGCCGGTTCCGAGTCCCCGGCTTGAGCAGATGCTCGATGGTCGGTGAGAGGTGTCTCTATCCTGACTTCGGTCATGTTGATCGTCTGATCCGGTGGAGGGGAGGATAGCTCTTCATCGGTCGGATTCTGACCGCCAACATCCTTGGGAGGCGGTGAGTTCGTTGGATCTTGATGTTCGGGCACCGCCTTAAGCCGTGCCACCTCCTCGGTTAGTGCCCTTTCCTTGACCGCAAGCAATTCTAGCACCAGAAGTTGAAGTTGAGAATTCGGTGTTCCCGGAGTAGCTTTTCTTTTAGACGTTGAATGTGTGCGGTTAGCCTTTGTAACCGCGCACGCGGGTTCGACCACCGTGTATCGTTCTAAGGCGGGTGTTGACATCTTGAGCCTTGTTTGAGGTTGATGACTTCCTCCTCTATCTCCATCAACCTTTTCGAATTTTTTCGCTAACCGTGACATCCGGTAGCATGTTTTTGAAGAAAATCTGATGCCGGTGCCGGAATCCATTGATAGAACACCTCGGCTGCCACGCGAGCCTGCTGGTGTATCTCGTCCATGATTCTGCTGACGAGATCCTCGGCCTTTTTCGGGTGTTATCATCAGCGTGGGCATCTACCTCCCCAAGTCCGTCCGAACCGATGTCAGCGTTATATGACTGACCGATTGATCCTCGACTATCGGTTCTTTCCCTTTACCGGACTAATCTCCTCCGGTATTTTGTGAAATGGTTCGGTCAGAACTGGATGCCGAATCTTCATCATTGGGGGTTTCGGACCTCGGATCAGCCGATCCGATTGGTTGTCTAACTTTCTTGCTTCTAGATTTTTCTTTGACCGGAGCCGCTCTCTTAGCGGTTGCCTTCTTCCTTCGGCCACCTGTAGAATCGTAGGTGATAGAAAAATTAAGTTAATTTTCTCAAAAACCGGCCATACATTACAAGTTTTGAATATTTTATTCTAAATAATCAAAAAGGGAGAAATTGATAGAAAAATTAAGTAAGTTAATTTTCTCAAAACCGGCCAGACATTACAAGTTTTGAATATTTATTCTAAATAATCAAAAAGGGAGAAATTGATAGAAAAATTAAATAGATTATTTTAAATCGGTTAGAAAATAATTGTTATAACTATGAAAAATATATGTTAAACCGCTAAGTTATATCAAGTATATTAATTGGTTTAAATATAACAAGAAGTTGTTGTAGCGTAGTGGTAAACGCCTCTGTCTGTCACACAGGTGACCAGGGATCAAATCCCACTGGCTTGCAAATAATATTTAAAGTTTTGCTGTTTCAGGGAAATTGAGCAAAATCCATTCGGTTGGAAATATATATATCGTTCCGGTTGTTTGACTTCGATTTGAAGTAAAAGCAACCGCAACCGGTTTGTCCAAGAAGTTCAGTCAACCGGTTGGTCAACCGGAGTTCAGTCAAGGAGTCCGGAACCGGTCAGTAAAGTTCAGTCAAACCGGATTGGTCAACCGACACTTAATGCAACCGCCCCAGTCATAAGTGCTCCAGTTGATTAAGTGCAACCGCCCAGTCATAAATGCTCCAGTTGATTAAGTGCAACCGCCCAGTCATAAATGCTCCGGTTGATTAAGTGCAACCGCCCAGTCATAAATGTTCCGGTTATTAAGTGAGCCGCTCCAATCATAAATATGTTCCGGTTATTAAATTAGCCACTCAGTCATAAATATGTTCCGGTTGGTTAAATGCTATCAGCTCCGATTATTAAATACTTGTCCAAAATCCAGAAGAAACAATCTCCAGGCAGCAGGTAACTGTCAGGCATGCTTATCCAAATCCAGAAGCAATCTCCGGCAGCAGGTAGCTGTCAGGCATGCTTGTCCAAATCCAGAAGCAATCTCCAGGCAGCAGGTAGCTTGTCAGGCGGCCGGCTAAGAGCTGCCATGTGTCCAAAATGCAAACCGGCTAAGTGCATGTGCTGCCATGTGTCCAACAATGCAAAACGGCTTAAAACGCATGTCTGCCATGTGTCCAAATTGATTTGTCCAAGAGGGAAGGCGTGCAAGCCTCTTGATCATTACCAGGAGAGAGAAAATATGACCGTTGTGTCCTCTCAGCTATAAAAGGAAGACGAGACGTCTTCATTTAAGGCAGTGATCAAGCGAAAAATATCAATCACATCTTTTTAAGAAAATCATTAAGTTAGAGAGATAAAGTTATATATTCCAAAACCGGTTTGCCTAAAACCGGAAGCTTTTTTTTGTGTGTTGTTGTGTTGAGTTTGTTGTATTACATCAAAGTGTGAGTTTGGTGTAACCGGCGAGTAGCGAAGTTGGGCTCGACCGGCAGTATTGTTGTAACTCTAAAGAGTTAGTGGAGATCCTTCTCATAACCTGAGAAGAAGGGGTGATGTAGGAGGGTTTGCTCCGAACATCCATAAACAAATCCTTGTCTCGTGTTCTTTTCTTTGCTTTTATTTACTTTATCTAACCTCAAACTAATCATACGCCTTAAACCGGTCACTCATATCCTTAAACTGACTCCTCATAAACTTCATCCGAATCGTATTCGTTGCTTCAGATTGAAACGGACATTTTCCGCACTTGAACTCGGTTCAAGAGTCTGTGACAATCTGTGTAGTGTTAAGAGCGGTTTTAGTCTCTAACCGGACTATCACCAAAAAGGTGTTGTGTGTGTTGTAAGCGGCCACCCTTACCGAAACCGGGAAAACAACCCGGTCCTCCAAGGGCGTCCCCGATCCTAACAAGTGGTATCAGAGCGAGGTTCTTAACACTCAAGCAACCGAATATCATCATGTCTTTCATCAACGAGCCCCCCATGTTCTGCATCGAAGAATATGTTGATTGGAAGATACGGATGGAAGTGCATTTGGCCTCACAAGACGACGACATGTGGTATGTTATTACCGATGGTCCGATAAAGATTGATAAGCCAAGATACAAATGGACGACGGAAGATAAGAAGATGAATAACTGGATAATGTTGCTAAAAACATTTTGTTCAAGTCGTTGGACAAAAACATGTTTAGTAAAATCAAGTTTTGCTCCTCTACTAAAGAAATTTGGGAGAAGTTGATCCAATTGTGTGAGGGCAGCGACCAAATAAAAGGAGAACCGGAAAGATCATAAGGCTCTGATAGCTTATGAAATAATAGCAAATGGGCCGATAGCGATTCTGACGACTCATCATTCAGCGACGGTGATGATAAAGTTTATGCATGCTTCATGGCGGAGAAAGAATCTGAGGTATTTGATTTCTCTTCTGAAGAATTTACTAAAGAAGACTTAGTTATTGCACTCAACGACATGGTCGATGAGTTCAAAAAATTGGCTGTTTTAATACCGACCCAAACAAAATATGAAACCCGGAAAAGTCATAGTGGTACCGCTGGGTGAGCCAAGCGGAACCGAGAACTTACGAACCGGTTGGACTATCCTTAAAGAATGAGAAGCTCAAGGAGACAGTCCAATCGTTAACCGAAGAAAATGAGAGAATTAAATATGTCACGGCTTCTTGGAAGAGATCTAGTGAAGCGGTAAGCCAGATGTCTAATTATCAAAGACATCCCAAATGTAAAATTTGGTATTGGTATAACAAATCCGCCACTCACAAGCATTCCAACGTGATGAAACTCACAAAAGACAATCTTCCTTTCATAAGATTTGTCAAGAGTTCATCAATCGAAAATGAGGAAGAATGTGATCTAAAACCGAAAAAAACGTTCTCGACATTGTTCTAAGGGTAGGCAGGCTCAGGTTGAAGAGAAGAAACTGGGCACCTACATAGCTGAAAGGGCATATTAGGGTTTCGTTTTCTAATGATGTTAAAAAGGGGGAAAGGGAAAATATTAACATCAGATTTAGGGGGAAGAAATTTTCTTTATGTTTTTGAATATTGTTAATTTTTAATATTTTCGAAAAATATTCCTGTTGTTACGAATCAAAATATCTTTGGCTATATGAACAGTATGTTGCTATTTACTGCATTATTGAATATTTTTATACTATTCTAATCTTTTATTTAAGTTTTAACATTATCAAAAATGAGGAAATTATTGGGTCAAATTATTTTGAAGAAGGGTCAAATTATTTTTACTAACGATATTTTCATGATGACCTTGTGTAAAAACTTGACGATAAGAATGAAACTAAGTCGTCTAATTGTTTTTGCGTTGGTGCATCAAAATATGGTAAGTTAGACTTAGCTTGAATCAGGTTCATTAGAAGTATGGGTTGTGTTAGACGTTACGACTAGTTAGACAGGTAGTCTAACAGACACGTAGTTAGACGTGCAGTTTAACAGATACGTAGTTAGACGTGTAGTCTAACATATACGTGGTTAGACGTTGCAGTCTAATAGACACGTAGTTAGATGTTAGTCTAACAGATACATGGTTAGACGTACATTCTAATAGATACATAGTAAGACGTGCAGACTAATAGACACGTATTTAGACGTTATAGTCTAACAGATACGTGGTTAGACGTGCAGTCTAACAAACACGTAGTTAGACGTACATTCTAAAAGATACGTGGTTAGACATGCATTCTAATCGACACGTAGTTAGACGTTCATTCATAACAGATACGTGGTTAGACATGCAGTCTAACGATACATGGTTAGACGTGCAGTCTAATTCGTTAGACGTGTAGTTTAATAGACACGTAGTTAGACGTGCAGTTTAACAGATATGTGGTTAGACGTGTAGTCTAACAGACACGTAGTTAGATGTGCAGTCTTACAGATATGTGGTTAGATGTGCAGTCTAACAGACACGTAGTTAGACGTGTAGTCTAACAGATACGTGGTTAGACGTGCAGTCTAACAGACACGTGTTAGACGTGCAGTCTAACAGACACGTAGTTAGATGTGCAGTCTTACAGATACGTGGTTAGACGTGCAGTCTAACAGACACGTAGTTAGACGTGTAATCTAACAGATACGTGGTTAGACGTGCAGTCTACAGACACGTAGTTAAATGTATAGTCTAACAGATATGTGGTTACACGTGTTGTCTAATAGACAAGTGGTTAGACGTGTAGTCTAACAGACACGTGGTTAGATGTGTAGTCTAACATACACATAGTTAGACGTGCAGGTCTAACAGATATGTGGTTAGACATATTGTCACGTCCTAAAATCAACGTTTTTCTTGACCGAGGAATCTACGGTCTTGACTGAGATTCTACAACCGTGGATGATGGCACCCAGGACCGAGTGGTCCGACTGAAGATTCCGCAAACAAGGAATTCTAAGGCAAGTACTTTTCTATACGTTTTCTAAAACCCACACAGGTGCTATTTATCATGTATTTATATAAACGATGCATATAGTTTCAAGCATGTTTTCATTGCAAGTCCATGGTTTTCTAAAGAAGGATGGTTTTGAGTTAAGGGCTATGGAATCTAAGAGATAATCATGGAGGAATTGACGGATACGAGAGGATGGCCACGCAGGATGAGCTCTGGTGGTCCGATACTCTCAAATATGGCTGGAGGAATTGACGAAGGGGATGCCCACCCCGGAGGATCAGCTCTCCAGGATAAGGACCCGAATATGTGCTCAGTATGTAACCTTACATGATTGATTGATGAGATACCCTTAAAAACCCTCATGGATGCAATGGCTTAAATAGTTTTCTTATAAATGCTTGCTGGGTCCGTAGACTCACTATGCTTGTGTGGTGTAGGAATCCAGCCAGCGGATTTTATGACAGGTGAAGGAAGAATTGGAGCGGAAGCGTGGTGTTGGAGATGTGTGTGGAAGGAGGGACCGAGACCGTAGGACCGTTTTTCTATCAACCTTTTCAATGATCGGGTCAGATAGGGCACCCTAGCGTTTCCGCATTTATGTCCGAAATTGCCTTGATTTAGTTGCATGAAAGTAGGAATTTAGGGCGTAACAACTTGGTATCAGAGCAACGGTTCCGAACCTTAGTACTTTCACACATATGCTCCTGCAGATGCACCTCCAAGGCCTTCATGTCCTGTAATTGTTTTTAAATGATGTTTTTGCATGACATGAAATCGTTTTTTCATAATGGTTGGAATAATGTTTTTCATGAAATCATTTTTCACAAACACACTATTGTACTGTCTTTATGATCGAATTTCGGGGACGAAATTCTTATAAGGGGGGTAGTTTGTCACGTCATAAAATAACGTTTTTCTTGACCGAGGAATCTACGGTCTTGATTAGATCTACGACCGTGGATGATGGCACCCCAGGACCGAGTGGTCCGACCGAATATTCGCAACAAGGAATTCTAAGGCAAGTACTTTCTATACGTTTTCTAAAAACCCACACAGTGCTATTTATCATGTATTTTATATAAACGATGCATATAGTTTCAAAGCATATTTTCATTGCAAGTCCATGGTTTTCTAAAGAAGGATGGTTTTGAGTTAAGGGCTATGGAATCTAAGAGATAATCATGGAGGAATTGACGGATACGAGAGGATGGCCACGCAGGATGAGCTCTGGTGGTCCGATGCTCTCAAATATGGCTGGAGGAATTGACGAAGGGATGCCCACCCTGGAGGATCAGCTCTCCGGGATAAGGACCCGAATATGTGCTCAGTATGTAACTATACATGATTGATTGATGAGATACCCTTAAAAACCCTCATGGATGCAATGGCTTAAATAGTTTTCTTATAAATGCTTGCTGGGTCCGTAGACTCACTATGCTTGTGTGGTGTAGGAATCCAGCCAGCGGATTTTATGACGGGTGAAGGAAGAGTTGGAGCGGAAGCGTGGTGTTGGAGATTTGTGTGGAAGGAGGGACTGAGACCGTAGGACCGTATTTTCTATCAACCTTTTCAATGATCGGGTCAGATAGGCACCCTAGCGTTTCCGCATTTATGTCCGAAATTGCCCTTGATTTAGGTGCATGAAAGTAGGAATTTAGGGCGTAACAACTTGGTATCAGAGCAACGGTTCCGAACCTTAGTACTTTCACACATATGCTCCTGCAGATGCACCTCCAAGGCCTTCATGTCTGTAATTGTTTTTAAATGATGTTTTTGCATGACATGAAATCGTTTTTCATAATGGTTGGAAATAATGTTTTTCATGAAATCATTTTTCACAAACACACTATTTGTACTGTCTTTATGATCGAATTTCGGGGACGAAATCATTATAATGGGGGGTAGTTGTCACGTCCTAAAATAACGTTGTTCTTGACCGAGGAATCTACGGTCTTTGACTGAGATCTACGACCGTGGATGATGGCACCCAGGACCGAGTGGTCCGACCGAATATTCCGCAAACAAAGGAATTCTAAGGCAAGTACTTTTCTATACGCTTTCTAAAAACCCACACAGTGCTATTTGTCATGTATTTTATATAAACGATGCATATGGTTTCAAAGCATGTTTTCATTGCAAGTCCATGGTTTCTAAAGAAGGATGGTTTTTGAGTTAAGGGCTATGGAATCTAAGAGATAATCATGGAGGAATTGACGGATACGAGAGGATGGCCACGCAGGATGAGCTCTGGTGGTCCGCTGCTCTCAAATATGGCTGGAGGAATTGACGAAGGGATGCCCACCCTGGAGGATCAGCTCTCCGGATAAGGACCCGAATATGTGCTCAGTATGTAACTATACATGATTGATTGATGAGATACCCTTAAAAACCCTCATGGATGCAATGGCTTAAATAGTTTTCTTATAAATGCTTGCTGGGTCCGTAGACTCACTATGCTTGTGTGGTGTAGGAATCCAGCCAGCGGATTTTATGACGGTGAAGGAAGAGTTGGAGCGGAAGCGTGGTGTTGGAGATTTGTGTGGAAGGAGGGACTGAGACCGTAGGACCGTATTTTCTATCAACCTTTTCAATGATCGGGTCAGATAGGCACCCTAGCGTTTCCGCATTTATGTCCGAAATTGCCTTGATTTAGGTGCATGAAAGTAGGAATTTAGGGCGTACAACTTGGTATCAGAGCAACGGTTCCGAACCTTAGTACTTTCACACATATGCTCCTGCAGATGCACCTCCAAGGCCTTCATGTCTGTAATTTGTTTTTAAATGATGTTTTTGCATGACATGAAATCGTTTTCATAATGTTGGAAATAATGTTTTTCATGAAACCATTTTTCACAAACACACTATTTGTACTATCTTTATGATCGAATTTCGGGGACGAATTCATTATAAGGGGGGTAGTTTGTCACGTCCTAAAATAACGTTTTTCTTGACCGAGGAATCTACGGTCTTGACTGAGATCTACGACCGTGGATGATGGCACCCAGGACCGAGTGGTCCGACCGAATATTCCGCAAACAAGGAATTCTAAGGCAAGTACTTTTCTATACGTTTCTAAAACCCACACAGTTGCTATTTATCATGTATTTATATAAACGATGCATATGGTTTCAAAGCATGTTTTCATTGCAAGTCCATGGTTTTCTAAAGAAGGATGGTTTTGAGTTAAGGGCTATGAATCTAAGAGATAATCATGGAGGAATTGACGGATACGAGAGGATGGCCACGCAGGATGAGCTCTGGTGGTCCGATGCTCTCAAATATGGCTGGAGGAATTGACGAAGGGATGCCCACCCTGGAGGATCAGCTCTCCGGGATAAGGACCCGAATATGTGCTCAGTATGTAACTATACATGATTGATTGATGAGATACCCTTAAAAACCCTCATGGATGCAATGGCTTAAATAGTTTTCTTATAAATGCTTGCTGGGTCCGTAGACTCACTATGCTTGTGTGGTGTAGGAATCCAGCCAGCGGATTTTATGACGGGTGAAGGAAGAGTTGGAGCGAAGCGTGGTGTTGGAGATTTGTGTGGAAGGAGGGACTGAGACCGTAGGACCGTATTTTCTATCAACCTTTTCAATGATCGGGTCAGATAGGCACCCTAGCGTTTCCGCATTTATGTCTGAAATTGCCTTGATTTAGGTGCATGAAAGTAGGAATTTAGGGCGTAACAACTTGGTATCAGAGCAACGGTTCCGAACCTTAGTACTTTCACACATATGCTCCTGCAGATGCACCTCCAAGGCCTTCATGTCTGTAATTGTTTTTAAATGATGTTTTTGCATGACATGAAATCGTTTTTCATAATGGTTGGAAATAATGTTTTTTCATCAAATCATTTTTCACAAACACACTATTTGTACTGTCTTTATGATCGAATTTCAGGGACGAAATTCATTATAAGGGGGTAGTTTGTCACGTCCTAAAATCACGTTTTTCTTGACCGAGGAATCTACGGTCTTGACTGAGATCTACGACCGTGGATGATGGCACCCAGGGCCGAGTGGTCCGACCGAAGAATCCGCAAACAAGGAATTCTGAGGCAAGTAATTTTCTATACGTTTTCTAAAACCCACACAGTGCTATTTATCATGTATTTTATATAAACGATGCATATGGTTTCAAAGCATGTTTTCATTGCAAGTCCATGGTTTTCTAAAGAGGGATGGGTTTTGAGTTAAGGGCTATGGAATCTAAAAGATAATCATGGAGAAATGACGGATACGAGAGGATGGCCACGCAGGATGAGCTCTGGTGGTCTGATGCTCTCAAATATGGCTGGAGGAATTGACGAAGGGATGCCCACCCCGGAGGATCAGCTCTCCGGGCTAAGGACCTGAATATGTGCTCAGTATGTAACTATACATTATTGATTGATGAGATACCCTTAAAAACCCTCATGGATGCAATGCTTAAATAGTTTTCTATAAATGCTTGCTGGGTCCGTAGACTCACTATGCTTGTGTGGTGTAGGAATCCAGCCAGCGGATTTTATGACAGGTGAAGGAAGAGTTGGAGCGGAAGCGTGGTGTTGGAGATGTGTGTGGAAGGAGGGACCGAAACCGTAGGACCGTATTTTCTATCAACCTTTTCAATGATCGGGTCAGATAGGCACCCTAGCATTTCCGCATTTATTGTCCGAAATTGCCTTGATTTAGGTGCATGAAAGTAGGAATTTACGGGCGTAAACACACTATAGTCTACAGATAAGTGGTTAGACGTGTAGTCTAATAGACACGTAGTGAGACGTGCAGTCTAATAGATACGTGGTTAGACGTGTAGTCTAACAGATACGTAGTCAGACGTGTAGTCTAATAGATATATGGTTAGACGTGTAGTCTTATAGACACGTAGTTAGATGTGCAGTCTTACAGATACATGGTTAGACGTGCAGTCTAACAGACACGTAGTTAGACGTGAAGTCTAACACGTGATTAGATGTTCAGTCTAATAGAATTGGTGGTTAGACGTTCAGTCTAACAGACACGTATTTAGACGTGTAGTCTAACAGATCCGTTGTTAGACGTGTAGTCTAATAGACACGTAAGTAAGGACGTGCAGTCGAACAGATACGGTGTTAGACGTGTATCTAACAGATACGTAGTTAGACGTGCAGTCTAACAGATATGTGGTTAGACGTTGCAGACTAATAGACACGTAGTTAGATGTGCAGTCTTACAGACACGTGGTTAGACGTGAAGTCTAACAGACACATAGTTAGACGTACAGTCTAAAAGACAGTGGTTAGACTGTGCAATCTAACAGATTAGTGGTTAGACGTGCAGTTTTAACTGACACGTAGTTAGACGTGTAGTCTAACAGATACGTGGTTCAGAGTGCAGTCTAACAGACACGTAGTTAGATGTATAGTCTAACAGATACATGGTTACACGCACTGTCTAATAAATACTGTGGTTAGATGTGTAGTCTAACAGCTACGTGGTTAGACGTGCAATCTAACAGACACGTGGTTAGACGGTAGTCTAACAAACACGTAGTTAGACGTGAAGTCTAATAGATACGTGGTTGGACATGCATTCTAATAGATACGTGGTTAGACGTGCAGTCTAACAGACACGTATTTAGATGTGCAGTCTAACAGATATGTTTTTAGACGTGTAGTTAACAGACACATAGTTAGACGTGCATTCTAATAGATATGTGGTTAGATGTGGCAATCTAACAAACACATAGTTAGATGTGCAGTCTTACAGATACGTGGTTATATGTGCAGTCTAACAGATATGTGTTTAAACATGTTGTCTAACAGACACATAGTTAGACGTACAGTCAGTGGCGGACCTACAAGGGTGGCCTTGGGGGGCCCGGGCCTCCCCCAACCTTAAAATAATTTGTTTTATATATTATATATTTAACAAGTAACTCTCTTAGTCTAGTTGCCTTTGTAGTCAACGGTGAACCTGAAGTCAGGTGTGAACCTTGCCTCACCTTAAATTATTAATAATATATGTATTTTGAAATTATATTTATATAATTATACATTATTTTTATTATTTTCAATATAATAATACAAATTACTTATAAGGTAAAATATAAAAACTAAAATAATAATATTTTTTTATATTCTTAATTTTAAACTATTTCAAAATTTATAGAAAATATAAATTAATATTAAAAATAAGTTAAAATAGTTACATTGATTTGTTCAGTATTTAACAAAGAATTTGATATATTGTTTTTATATGCATAATATTCTATAATCGTAATCTCGAGTGTCTATTCACTTGAATATATGTTTATCACGTTGTTTTTTTATTTTTTTAATATTTTTTTATTTTTATATCTCATAAATTAGGCTGACTATTAAATTAGATTTTCTATTTTTTATATAGTTAGTTTTTTATGAATTTGTTTTTGTGTTGTATTGATGAAAAATGTATTGGGAATTACAAGTGAGTTATCACTTTGCCTACAAAGAGGATATCAAAATATAGTTCAAAGCCATGTCATTGATTGCGAGTTCGAAAAAATCAATTTGCAAAAATTTAGAGAAGATGGATGACATGATATTTTTGGACCAAGTTAACAGTTTTTGTCAATTACACTCGATCTCAATACTTGATATTAATGAGCATATGATAATTGATAGCAATGGTAGGCGAAGAGGAAAATGAGAACTCATCACTAATCGTCTCATTATCGTGTAGAAATCTTTGTCAGGTATAATAAATATTATTTCTTATCTATTAATAGTTATTATATATTAATCTATTAATAGTTATTATTATTATTAATGCTAGGTTGTTGACTTGATTATGCAAGAAATAAATAATCGTTTTTCAGAAGTTAATACAAACATTACTTGATTGCATATCATGTCTTCATCCCAGAAATTCATTCTCCAAATTTGATATTCGTAAACTCATTGTCTTGCCAAACTTTAGTTCTTGAGATTTCACAGGCAGTGATATTTATTTTGGAACAACACTTTCGGGCTTACTATTTAATTGCGGGATGAGCCTCAATTTTCTTCAATTGAAGACATGGAAATTTTTGCTCAGAAATTGGTTATAACAGAAAAACATATAGTTTTTCCATTGATTTTCGATTGATGGAGTTGGTTTTAGTTTTCCTAGTTGCAACTGCATCCGTTGAAAGAGTTTTTTTCTGCAATGAAGACCGTGAAAATCTGATTTGCGTAATCGAATGGAAGATGAATGGATGAATGGATGAATGATAGTTTAGTTGTATATGTGAGAAATATATTTTCTCAAGAAATTGAAAATGAGCCAATATTGCAATATTTCAACAAATGGAATCTCGTAGAATAAATTTGTCTTCTTTGTACCGACTCATGGACAAGAATAATTTAGTAATTGTTTTTATAGTATTTTGTAATTGTGTTTGTTAGTATTTATTGTAATTATCAAGTAAATTTTAATTAAAAAAATGCATTTATTTGATCGCCAAAAAAATGCTACGTTACTATGTATTCGCCCCCCCGAGAAAACATTTCTGGGTCCGCCACTGCGTTACAGTCTAACAGACACGTGGTTAGACGTGCAATCTAACAGATTGGTGGTTAGACGTGCAGTTTAACAGACACGTAGTTAGCCGTATAGTCTATCAAATACGTGGTTAGACGTGTAGTCTAACAGACACGTAGTTAGACGTATAGTCTAACAGATACATAGTTACACGTACTGTCTAATAAATATGTGGTTAGATGTGTAGTCTAACAGATACGTGGTTAGACGTGCAGTCTAACAGACACGTGGTTAGACGTGCAGTCTAATAAACACGTAGTTAGACGTGTAGTCTAATAGATACGTGGTTAGACATGGCAGTCTAATAGATACGTGGTTAGACGTGCAGTCTAACAGACACGTATTTAGACGTGCAGTCTAACAGATATGTGTTTAGACGTGTAGTCTAACAGACACGTAGTTAGACGTGGAGTCTAATAGATATGTGGTTAGATGTGCAATCTAACAGACACGTAGTTAATGTGCAGTCTTACAGATACGTGGTTATACGTGCAGTCTAATAGACCGTAGTTAGACGTGAAGTCTAACAGGCACGTGGTTAGGTGTGCAGTCTATAGATTGGTGGTTAGACGTTCAGTCTAACAGACACGTAGTTAGACGTGTAGTCTAACAGATACGTGGTTAGACGTGCAGTCTAATATATACGTTGTTAGACGTGCAGTCTAAAAGATACATCGTTAGACGTATAGTCTAACAGACACGTAGTTAGACGTGAAGCCTAACAGATGAAAGTTAGACACATGGAGTCTAACTCCTTCAGACTAGTCTGAAGGGATACGTAGTTAGACGTGTCATCTAACTCCATTAGACTTGGTGGTCTAATGGAGCACGTCTAATGCCTCGCTTCAGTAGTTGCTTGAAGTTAGCATATGTTTACCCACGATCAACTACTCCTACTCCATTAATTCGTGTAGATCAGTACGACAACTAGTTGCATCCAATGAATGAATGCCACATAAGTATATATTCTTTCTACTAATTGTTCCTTGTAGGACAATCGTAAGGAATATTCGGCGCACTTTCAGATTGGTACGGCCACGTCTTTGTACACAGTGTCTGTTGTACCTATATATTATGGAGGCTTTCCAATGGGTGCTTGCCACATTTTAATGTAGAAGATTCGACCGTTGGTACTTGTTCTCTATTTAAAGATCTTCAAAGACAACGGACGAGCTGACAGACTAACAATCGATCTTACGAATTGCTCACTTGTTTACTGAGTTTGTACATCAAGAGAGAGAGAATCAAAACCTTGTATAGCTGAGTATTATCTTAAACCTTCTGTAAGTTGAACTGAGTTTGTTCTGTTAAATAGTATATATTGAATCCTTTCGATGGTTGGAAGAAGGGGTGACGTAGGAGACTTTTGTTCTGAATATCCATAAACAAACTCTTTGTGTCTTTTACATTCTTGTTAGAAAATCAAGATAGTTAATTTAATAAAAGAAAAAATTAACTATCCAAAGAACTTAATCAATTCTTAACTATATGTGCAGGAACAACTTCAACTGAATCGGCTAAATCCGTCAACCAGACCATCCAAACCGAAAAATCCGTCAACTTGACATATCATCTCGGTTAAACAGAATCGGCTTAATCATCACATTCGTAGTAACCCCGGATCGACTTAACCTTAGGACCGACTAGAGTCACAAACCGATAATGTCTAGCTGACTCAACGTATTAAAGATCCTAAAGCCAATGGAAAGATCACTCAAAGCATGGTTGTCACAGGATAGGAGGCGGCCTAATGCATGGTTGTCATGTGTACAAAAGGCAAAGCATGCACACTACCTACTCTGACAGGCTCGGCTACCTATGACCAACCAACTCAAGAGAGAGAATATGACTGTTATATATTTCCATATAAAATGAAGCCAAAGCATTGAAGAAACACACAACAGAGACAACGAAAATACTGAAAACGAACAACTTCCATACGGATAACGAATCGAAAAAGTGCTAAGAAACAGTTGTAAACATTAAACATTCTATTATTAAAGTGTATTACATCAATGCGTGAGTGTTGTAAAGTGAAGGACGAGCAGTAAATAAAACTCGATCGTATTGTGTTGTTGAATATTCCATAGTGAATATCCTTCTCACTATTTGAGAAGAAGGGGTGACATAGGAGAGTTTGCTCCGAACATCATAAAAATCTGCGTTTGTGTTCTACATTTACTTTTGTCACTAAACTAACCAAACCGGCTTTCCCCCCACTCCAACCGAACGAATCATTATATATACTTATTCCCACCGAACAGATTTTACCTTAGTCCGGCCGATTCTTGTACTCTACCTTCTTTAACCGAATCGTGTGCGTTTGCTTCAGGTTGAAACAAACATTTCCGCCCTTGAACTCAGTTCAAGAGTCTGTGACAACCTGCGTAGTGTTAAGAACGGTTCTAATCTCTAACCTGATTAGTGCCAATGGTGTGTGTTTGTTTTAAGCGACCCCCCTTAGCCGGACCCTAGTCCCCTATCGGCGATACCGATACTAACAATTATGTCCTCCATTATTTTATTCGTTCTTAACTTCAAACACAAGGAAACGTTTCTGCACGTGAATCTATTCAAGAATTTGCAAAGGAGATTAGAAAGTGATATAAATATCTACAGGATTTCTATCAAACCGTTTTCCAGAAGTTGTCATCAATAGTTAGACCCCTGTCTCTATTGGTGCCATTGATCCTTTCAATATGCTTGATGATGTATGATTAGTGCTTGATGCTTGATGATGCTTGATGCTTGATGATTGATGCTTGATGCTTGATGCTTGATGCTTGATTTTGATGCTTGATGCTTGATGCTTGATGCTTGATGCTTGATGCTTGATGCTTGATGCTTGATGCTTGATGCTTGATGCTTGATGCTTGATGCTTTACGCTTGATGCTTGATGCTTGATGCTTGATGCTTGATGCTTGATGCTTGATGCTTGATGCTTGATGCTTGATGCTTGATGCTTGATGCTTCATGCTTCATGCTTCATGCTTCATGCTTCATGCTTCATGCTTCATGCTTCATGCTTGATGCTTGATGCTTGATGCTTATGCTTGATGCTTGATGCTTGATTCTTGATGCTTGATGCTTGATGCTTGATGCTTGATGCTTGATGCTTCATGCTTCATGCTTCATGCTTCATACTTCATGCTTCATGCTTCATGCTTCATGCTTCATGCTTCATGCTTCATGCTTCATGCTTCATGCTTCATGCTTCATGCTTCATGCTTCATGCTTCATGCTTCATGCTTCATGCTTCATGCTTCATGCTTCATGCTTCATGCTTCATGCTCATGCTTCATGCTTCATGCTTCATGCTTCATGCTTCATGCTTCATGCTTCATGCTTCATGCTTCATGCTTCATGCTTCATGCTTCATGCTTCATGCTTCATGCTTCATGCTTCATGCTTCATGCTTCATTCTTCATGCTTCATGCTTCATGCTTCATGCTTCATGCTTCATGCTTCATGCTTCATGCTTGATGCTTGATGCTTGATGCTTGATGCTTGATGCTTGATGCTTGATGCTTGATGCTTGATGCTTGATGCTTGATGCTTGATGCTTGATGCTTGATGCTTGATGCTTGATGCTTGATGCTTGATGCTTGATGCTTGATGCTTGATGCTGATGCTTGATGCTTGATGCTTGATGCTTGATGCTTGATGCTTGATGCTTGATGCTTGATGCTTGATGCTTGATGCTTGATGCTTGATGCTTGATGCTTGATGCTTGATGCTTGATGCTTGATGCTTGATGCTTGATGCTTGATGCTTGATGCTTCATGCTTCATGCTTCATGCTTCATGCTTCATGCTTCATGCTTAATGCTTAATGCTTAATGCTTAATGCTTAATGCTTAATGCTTAATGCTTGATGCTTCATTCTTTATGCTTCATTCTTAATGCTTCATGCTTCATGCTTAATGCTTAATGCTTAATGCTTAATGCTTAATGTTTAATGCTTAATGCTTAATGCTTAATGCTTAATGCTTAATGCTTAATGCTTAATGCTTAATGCTTAATGCTTAATGCTTATGCTTAATGCTTAATGCTTAATGCTTAATGCTTCATGCTTCATGCTTCATGCTTCATGCTTAATGCTCATGCTTCATGCTTCATGCTTCATGCTTCATGCTTCATGCTTCATGCTTCATGCTTCATGCTTCATGCTTCATGCTTCATGCTTCATGCTTCATGCTTCATGCTTCATGCTTCATGCTTCATGCTTCATGCTTCATGCTTCATGCTTCATGCTTCATGCTTCATGCTTCATGCTTCATGCTTCATGCTTCATGCTTCATGCTTCATGCTTCATGCTTCATGCTTCATGCTTCATGCTTCATGCTTCATGCTTCATGCTTCATGCTTCATGCTTCATGCTTCATGCTTCATGCTTCATGCTTCATGCTTCATGCTTCATGCTTCATGCTTCATGCTTCATGCTTCATGCTTGATGCTTGATGCTTGATGCTTGATGCTTGATGCTTGATGCTTGATGCTTGATGCTTGATGCTTGATGCTTGATGCTTGATGCTTGATGCTTGATGCTTGATGCTTGATGCTTGATGCTTGATGCTTGATGCTTGATGCTTGATGCTTGATGCTTGATGCTTGATGCTTGATGCTTGATGCTTGATGCTTGATGCTTGATGCTTGATGCTTGATGCTTGATGCTTGATGCTTGATGCTTGATGCTTGATGCTTGATGCTTGATGCTTGATGCTTGATGCTTGATGCTTGATGCTTGATGCTTGATGCTTGATGCTTGATTCTTGATTCTTGATGCTTGATGCTTGATGCCTGATGCTTAATTCTTAATTCTTGATTCTTAATTCTTGATTCTTGATGCTTGATGCTTGATGCTTGATGCTTGATGCTTGATGCCTGATGCTTAATTCTTAATTCTTGATTCTTGATGCTTGATGCGTGATGCTTGATGCTTGATGCTTGATGCTTGATGCTTGATGCTTGATGCTTGATACTTGATACATCTTTCTGTTTTAATCTAATTTATGATTAATCTAAGTTTAAACAAAGGTTTTAGTTCATAAATAATTTTAAATTTCACAATTATATCATTTATTTATTAATTAGTTAAATATGAACTATTTGGATGAGAATAAGGCTGAATGTGAAAAATAAAATTAAATTATTATAGAGGGTTTTCTTTAAAGATATTTTCTCATCTTATTTATGTATGATATATGTATAAAATATACTTCAGTCCCTAAATAACTTTATATATCAATTATTTCTTAACTAATTTATTTTAACCTTTAGTAAATATTTCTAAATACATATATTAATAATACAATTAAATTAAATTATTTTAATATAATTTTTATACTATTTTTTCGTTATATATAAAATTAAAACATTATATTTAATAAAAATAAACAAAAAATTGTACTGAAAATTTAAAACATGTTGCACGGAAAAGCATTTACAAATATAAAATTATTAATTATACGATATTTAGTAATTATATACAAATATTGACACAGCATTTTTTATATTAGTTTTATTTTTACTTATCTATCATTATTTAAGTATGATATGTGTGGCTTATAAATTAATCAAATAAAACTTTTTTTTTTGTAATAGGCAATACTTGAAAACACAAATGCTGAAAATTATAAGTGTAATAGTTGTTCACAATTTAGTACAGCACATTGAATAACAATTAATAAATAAATAAATTTAAAAAATTATAAATATTTTTAAACTAACCTAAATAAACTTAAATAACTTTTGGATAATGAATGTAATATGGTATAAAATTTATAAGTAAGAAATTTAGTTTTCACAAGGAAATTTATAAGTATTAAGGGTTAATATATTTTGAAATTAACATATTCTGACACAACTTGTTGTTCATTTTTTAAAAGAAATAAAATATATTTATTCAATATATAATTATTATATATATTATATAATAATGGACAATAATGCTTACATTATATTTAATAAAAAAAATTGAAAATGAGATGTTTCATCAATATAAATGCATGTCACCTAAATCTTGATCATCTTATATTTGGATAGGACAACATTTTAGAAATTTAATTTTTTTAAATTTTAATATTTAAATAAATAAAAATATTTAAAAATGTAAGTAATAAAAAAATTATATATCTTAAAATATATGAAAAACTAATATAAGTATATAATGCATTTTAATCATTAAAATGTTTTATTATATAATTATATATTTCAAACTTATATATATAATGTTAATAACAAACTATTAGACTAATTTATACTATAGCTCAAATGAAAAAAATCTTATTTGTGTTAATGCTTGGAGCCAATATTGAATCCATATTTTGACATCTAAAAATGTGGGATATTTCAATTTCCTTTTTTATTTTTTTTTAAAATTATCGAGTCTAATGACTTCTTTCCTCCTTTCATTTAATTTAGAACAATTCATTTATATTTTAGAATTTGATATTTTTAAATATATTATTTTATCAAATTATATATATTAATGTTAATAATATCATATCACAATAATTTATTAGTATTGTTTAATGAAATGGTCTTATTTAAAAATAAATATTTAATGTTTGATTTTTACTTTTAAAAAAAACGCATTTTTTTTGAATTGGAGAGTGATTATTAGGTGGGTCGTGATAATATATGTATATATATTATAATATAAATATATGTATATATATTATAATATATATATATATATATTATAATATATCTAAATTTTTATTCACACAAGTTGATATCATCAACTAAGAGATCCATATTATGGAAAAAAGGACTTATTGTGATTTTGAATAATAAAGTTCAATTATTTCTAAATAAATTAAACATTGGGTTATACGTGTAAGTATGAAGCACGTTAGGATTGGTTTGAAGTGCCGTGACTAGAAAAACGGAGTGGGTAGTGGTGTGTGATGTCTTATTTTTTTTGTTGTATTTTCATTTATAATAACTTTATGTATAATTATAAGTAGGTTATCAATCAAAATATTATATATATTAAAGGTTTGAGAATTACTATAATTATTATTTTAAAGATTACTATAAATATGTTGTTAAAAATATACACTTACAGTGGATGTGTAATTTTAACATTATTAAGAGTTGAGAGATTAATTTATATATCTTTATTGTTAATTATTATATGACAAATAGTTTATTTAAATATGTTTTATTATATGAGATTAGAATTTTGAATTGTGTCATATGAGACTCGAACTATCAAAATAATAGTCATGTAAAGTTTTCTCAAATGAACAAATTGTGTGATGTCCTATTTTAACGTATTATCATCGTCTTCTTAATTAATTTGTCATATTTTTAAATAAATGATATTTAAAGACGTTTTAGACGTATTTTTTAAAATTAAAGATTGTTTTCGAGATTTACGCATTCTAATTTATTAAAGTTAGTTTTGAAAATTTTGAAAGCTTGAAGCTTTATGGCGGATTTTTTATTTTCTTCGATTGAAGGTGGAGAGTGGATCTCTTACCTTCAGAATGACTAAGGAGGAGTATTTATAGCATCCCTGAGTCGGTGAAGACTTTTAGTGGATCAAATCAGCCAAAAGAATTAATGATTTTTTGGTTGTTCTTGAGCGAATTTGGCGAAATAAGGATAAATCATCCCTAAAGTAGTAAAAATGATCACCGAAGTAGGGTTATCATTTGAGATTTTGAATCAGTCGCAAAGATGGACTATAGAGAAAGTTCCATCTTTGTAAAATCAAAGATGGGTCTTGATGTTGATCCCTCTAGCGATCGCGATGAAGATGAAGGTGGCGTATGTAACTACGTCGTTTCATACGCGTTTGAGCGTTCTATTAGCGGTTTGTCCAATGTCGTTGGCATTTGGAAGTTCCGTTAGCGATTCGGCTAATGAGCGTTAGCCGATCTGGTGCCTCGCAGCGCGCGCTCTTTTTGCTACAATGGGCTACGCGAGCGCACTTTGGATGTTGAATGATAACCCATCGTCCATCCGATACAGGTCCTAAGGTCTATTTTGTTCCAAATTTAAAAAATTACAAAATTATTTTTGTAATTTTGGAGTCTCTAACCATTTTCTAAAAATTCTGAAAAATTAGAAAATGATTCAAAATATTTTTGGGATATTTTCATAAAAAATATTTTGACTAAGGCTGGTTATGATTTATTTTTAAACCCTAATGTCTTCTAAATTGATATTCTTCAGGTATTTTCCTCTCTAATTTTCATCAGCAACATGTACTAGAATTAAATAATTGTTGTTAAAATTCTTTAAAACTGTAAAACCTACGCATGTCTAGAACTAGGAGAATAATCGGTTAAAATAAAATGTTATACAACCGATTTTCTAAAACCAAATTTATAAGTAGAAACTGTTTTCAAAATGGATACGAAGGATGAAGCGCGAAATCCTTTTCCCGAGTATCACCGAATTACGAACTATAAAGAAACTCTAACTAATACGTTTGTACACATATGCCATTTTTATTGATTTTCAAAAATCAATTGGTGACTCTATTTCAAAAAAGTAATCTTTTAAATTAATTATTTTAATTAATTTAAACAAACGAATTTCTAAAAATTTAAATTGTAATTTAATTATCGCAAATCTCCGGATTATTTAAATTTAAATTTAAATTAATTGTTTTTAATTTATTTTAAAAACTATTAGGAATTATTTAAAATCCTTTAAAATAATGTTTTATTTTAAAAAGATTTTAACACGCAAACCGAGGTTAAAATTTTCGAACCTCGAGCTTTAACAGAACAAAGAGTTTTTGGGATTACATATATATAATTATTTATTTATTAAAAAATATATAAAAGATAATTAAAAGATAATTATTTTTTTTAAGTTTAATAATTAATCATTCATTTATTATATCATACCCATTAACTTAAGGTCGGGTTTAAATTTAAATGATCAACCCGAATCATTTTATCTAGCAAAAAGATATAAATCACTCACAACGCTCGACCTGCTAATCCTTGCAATATATATATATATATATATATATATATATATATTTGGATTTTACAAATCTTCTAACACCTGTAAACATTTCATAGTTTTCTTCGTTCCTAATGCAATTGTTAACACATCTTTCATTCCACAAGATTTTATCTCTCCTTTGACCTCCTTTTCTAACAACTCACTATATAATTTATTGATATATAATAAATCAATCCACAAATTCTAATTTTATTTATCCAAGTAATATAGATATTATATCAAACTAAATACTTATAATTTTTTCAACAACTTCTACTATCTCTATATTGGTTATATTGTCATATTTGTCCTCACGGGTCAAAGCACTGATCAATTAACTTCTTTATTGTTTATTAGCAATTGTTTTTTTCTCACCCTATAATTTCAAAATTGATATGTTTACACACATAAACTGCTTGCTAAAATGGAAAATTATATGTTTACTATTTCGGTCTCCAAACCAATGTAACCTTTACAGACATTCTGTGATATATTTACAATGTACAGTCCATTAGTACATCTGAAAACAGAGCATCACTCATTTCATGTCTTGCTTAGTTATTGTACAGTTTTATAAGTGCACTCAACTCGTATAACATTGACATCCCTTATTCAAAAATTTCATAAACGCTTATGAGTATTCTGTATAGGTATCATATGTTGTCTCACATATATTAATGGTTTCAAAGTTGTCATAATAATTATCAGTTGGCTCATGTTGACGCTAAAATGTACAATATCTTTTCGACAGACTCACTATGCCAAATCCAATTTACATAGTTTTGAATAAAACCATGCCAAACCTTATAAAGATGCACTAAAATGGACTTAATCGGTCCGTTTCAAAGATTAATACATTTGCAGCAATGACAATACATTAAATTTGGGTCCATATTAGGATTCTATAAACAACCTCTAATGATACATTTGCAGCAATGTCAATACATTAAAGGAAAGTGTTTTATCAAATAATTAACTGATATTTGATCTTTAGTGATAGTGATATTGTTCAATATGTAGTTGTGCATATAATCTTAATTTGGTTATCAGCACAAGAAGAAAAATTATAATTGGGATAAGTTAGATAGGGATTGTCAATTGAATATTTTTTTAATTTCTTATATTTCCCTGATAAGTGTGGTTTCTTCTCTTTGAGAGAGATAAAATGTTTAAGATATATTCTTCTTTAGTGGGTTTTACATATATGGAAGTTGAATACTATTTCATCGATTTTATCAAAATTAAAAAGACTATTAAAAAAAAGTGGATCAAAATCCCTAATGGTTAAATTTGGAAAGCTATGTGACCATGAAACGGGTGATTAACCGTTATTACACTGACATAAATATGTACCTTTTGAATCTCCAAAATTTGGTCCGACTAGACAGTTTTTCCGAAAATCTAATCCAAAAATTTCCGGTTGGAAATATTACTCTTTCTCTCCCCGATCTAGACCAAAAATTTAATGAGCTAGGGCTTCTTCTCAGTTAACTTTCCAATCATCAGAGTCGGTGATATCTTTCTCCATCAACCTACCTTGTTCGTTCTGATTATCAGATCTTCTAAGAATAATTATAAAGAAAGAAAATGTAGGAAAAACTAGGAAGGACAATAATATTTGTTGAAGAGGAAAAGTTATAAGAGTCTTAAGTGATATATATCAACATTTATAAACAACCTTTATAAAAGAGTAATTAGCCTAGAAACCCTAAAATAATTATACATACAAGCCCAAACCCATTAATAATTTAATAAGCCTTAATTACATAAAAGACAATAAAGACCCACAACTTTTAATTTGCTAACAATCAATGCTTACAATCTCTCTCGTAAACATGATTTGGTTTGAGATTCTTCACGCAAAGTAGCTCTTTCTTTTCCACAAATTTGACTCTTGTTAGCGCCTTGGTACTTTTTTCGGATAAAACACCATCCCTTCGGTACTTTTTTCTTCTGGGTCACCGGCTAGGTCGTAGTTAGTAAAATCAACGAGTTTTTCATCTTCTTGTCCTCTTCTTAACTAAATCTCATACCTCGTTGTTCCCTTCACATAACGAAGAATGTGTTTTATTGCATATTAGTGTAGAGTGGTAGGTTGTTTCATGTATTGACACACTATGCCAACTGCATAAGAGATATTGGGTTGAATGTACATCAAGTACTTGAGACACTCGACTATACGTCTATACTCCTTCAACATTCTTTCTGAGCTACAACTTTTCTTCCATCGGATACTCGCTCGAGTTGTAATCCTCTATTGCAAACTGTTTCAACACTTTCTTTGCATAAATTTTCTACTTAACATCGATGATATCTTTCTTCTGGTACTTCTTCTCCATAGTTTTTCTTGTACACAACCTATTCTTGTGAACATTTTACGAAGCCTAGACTCATCATTCTCTTGTTGAGTCAAATGTTCCATGCCCTTGGCGCTTTATGTAGTCCTTAGAGAGCCTTGTATAACTTGTACACCTTGTTCTCTTTATTTTTGATGATAAAGCCTTCAGGTTGAGAGACATAGTCTTCTTCTTTGATGTCACCAATAAGAAATGTTGATTTGACATTCAAGTGATGGATCTCCCATCCACGATGAGCTGTGATGACAAGAATTAGTCTAAATATTTTATGTTTCGTCACCGGTGCAAAGATCTCCTCAAAGTCAACGTCTTGCTTCTTCTCATAACTTATTGCTACCAATTTTTCTCTATGCTTGAGGATGTTTCCTTCTCTTTCTCTTTTCAACTTGAATACCCACTTTAATCCGATGGTCTTGTGACCGGGTGGTAAGTTAGTGAGTTCCCATGTCTTATTCTTCTTGATGGACTCGAGCTCTTTCTTCATGGCCACATTCCACGGCTCTTCATGACCTCATTCTTGTGAAATAAAAATTCATCAAGATCCATCTCAACCATTGGTGCATCCGTGTAGACATCTCGTAGGATTTCGAACTCAACGAATTTTAGTATGACCTTGTTATTGTCATTGCACCACTTCCACTTCTTCCCCTCATCGCACGACATCTCTACACACATGGTTTTCCCTCAAACTTGATCAAGAAACCCGTGTGCCTTGCTTCCGTCTTCGAACTTCACATTTATTGTGATCTTCTCCTCGAGCTCATTAAGCTTCTCTCGATGGCTCATCATATGGTTGTTTACTACATTATAAAGGTACCACATGTCGACGTGATTATACTCATCGCCACTTACACAGAGTTTCTCCATGACTTTCTCTTCATTGAGCAATACTACCTCTTGTTCCTCCTTGGACGGTTCTTTAATGAACTCTTCAAGGTTTGTCTCCTCATCTTCGAGCAAAGAATTCTTCATTTCCTCAAGAAACATTAATGGTGGCTCCTCGTCATAGAAGCTTGTGAGGTTTTCTTCATAGTAGTGCCTTTTATTGGGGCACTTAGACACATAGTGCCTGTACTTTTGGTAAACATAACACTTCATTGTGCTTTAGACTTTGTTGGGCTTGGTGTTTTCTTGTTGAAGTGAGCTTTCTACACAACCTATCCCTTGACCTTTCCCTCTTCCACGACCTCGGTTATCTCCACCGTTGTCGATGCGACTCGACGATCTAGAAGAAAAATTGGCTTTTCCATTTTTCTTCATTCGTGATATCCATTCATCATGCCTAAGCAATATGTGCTCCTCCTCCTTGTCTTCGTAGCTGCGAAGTCTCTCCTCGTTAACTTTGAGATGACTGACGATCTCCTCGACGGTCATATTCTTGAGGCCACCAAATTGCTCGATCACAATAATGATCTGCATGTATGTTTGTGGTACAACTATATGGAACTTTTTGACGAAGGAGATGTTCTCCACCTTCTCTCATAAAGAGCGGATATCAGTCACGATGGATGTTAATTTCATGGCGAAATTATCCACTAATTCCCCGTTCTTCATGCGAATTGCCACAAAGTGTGTCTTCAAGATTTTCACTTTTTCCTCCTTAACTCTCTCCACTCCAACATGTATCGTCTTTAGCATCTCTCATGCTAGCTTGGAAGAATCCTTCTCGGCCATCTTGAGAAGGACGTCCTCGGTGAGCGCTTGATAGATGGCGGTGAGAGCCATTTTATCCTTCCATTCGTCAACCTTGCCAAGCATAAAAGCTTCTCACACTCCTTGTGCTTGTAATTTTACCCGCATCTTTAACGCCCACACTGAGTAGTTGATCTTCGTGAGTAACGGATATGAGAGCGTCATGTTCCCTTCTCTTCCGATCTTCATTGTCGTCGCATCTATGATTAATCTTGTCAACAATATGTTCTTCAAATAGGCTCTAATACCAAATGTTGGTTCAGATTATCGGATCTTCTAAAAATGATAATGCATGCTACGAAGGATAAAGTCGACTCTGATACATCAACTATCTATCAACAGACATACTCGCGAAGAAAGCACCTACCCTAGGGGAAGTCAAAGCTGAGAGAGATGTATGAACAGTCTAACAAGAAAGAGAACAACTCGTTCAGATATTCACGACCAAGAAGTAACTGTTCATATGTTATGTTATGAATATACCACACAAATTCACAAAAATACTTAAAAAGGAGGATGGCAAGACAATGTAACGTGGGATCCGCTCAAGGACCTACTAGTTTAGGTAAATATATATTGTGTTCTCCGATTGGGGAAGTCATTTTTAGGGTTCGATAAATTCCTACCTCTCTATCTCAGATATGTTTGGATTTTTCAAAACTCCATGGACATGCAGAAATATGAAGAAAAAAAACATTGAAAAAATTGGAAAGGACAATAAGATTTGTTGAAGATGAAAAGTTTTAAGAGTCTTAAGTGTTATATATAAACATTTATAAACAACACTTATAAAGGAGTAAATTATCCTAGAAACCCTAAAATACTTATATATACAAGCCCAAACTCAATAATAATTAAATAAGCCTAAACTCAATAAAGACCCAAAACATTCAATTTTCTCACAATTAATGATTGGACTCACACAAATGTTACATTTTCTCACTCCCCGATCTAGACCTAAAATTTTTCTAAGCTAGAGTTTCTTCTTAGTTAACTTTTTGATCATCGGAGATGGTGATATCTTTCTCCATCAACAGACCTCTGCAACTACAATTGTGCGTGCGTAATTTCTCTCTATATATAACATGATTCTTTCTTTCTTGGTTTGGAATAAAACAGTTAATAGCTTGTTTGAATGTGTTTTTTTGTATTGATGTTTTTTTAATTTGAGTTATAGAGATAGAGAATGATTATATGGAAAAACAAATTAGAAAAAAGGTCCGCCGAGTGGAAACAGTATATCTGCTCGCTTTGGAAAATAGCTGGTTGCAGCCATGTTTAGGGAGGGAAGGAAGACAAATCCTTCTTTCTCAAAACTCATATTTGAGCTTTCTACCCTTATTTACTTTTAGATTATTTTTATGGTTGATAATCCAATTTGAAAATTGAGTTATTTATTTTTACAGGTAAAAATAATGTTAATATTTGTCTAATTATGGAAGATGATTTGTGTCTAACTGTTGAATAAAATGAGAGTGTGTTTATTATGCCACAAGGATGTTGCATTTTTTTATTTGTAGATGACACCTTTAATCAAAAGGAATTCAACTTGCAATAAAAGTTAGACATGATAATTAAAGATATATGATAGTTAAGACACTAGTTATAAGCTTAGACAAAATTTTAAGGGGTTTCAATCACAATTTACATACTATAATAAATAAATTAAAATTCGGTCATTGTTTGACCACGGTTTTCAAAATCTTGAATTCTTTTGAGAAAACTTATAAGTTTAATATTTAAGGGGTTATTATATAATGTTGAGTTGGTTATTTCTTCATTTCAAAATAAATATGGACATTTTCATTTATATTGGCTTGAATATGTTTACGAGACTCTTATTTGATCAAATATGAAAATATACTATAATGAATAAATAATGAACTTGTATTTTATTGGGTAAATGTAATGTAAATAAAAAACAACATTATTGTGTAGTCTTTAGAAATTTTTAATCCTATATTTTAATGTGTTTAAATTTTGAAGTGGAAGATGAATTGAAAATACAAATTATTTAAGTTGTTATTCAAACAAATACATATCTCCCTTATATGGAAGTTTCATTACTAACTACAAATAATAAAACTAACTAATAATTATTACAACTAATGAGTAGTTTTAGTTACTAACTAATTAACAGTTTCTTAAACAGTTAATTATTATTTTTACATCCTCCCCTCAAAGAGAAACTTAGTAGAAACAAAGTTTCACCTTGACAAAGCAAGTCGATGAAATATCAAGTTATGATCATGCAGCCATTGTCTTCAGAAAGCTTATTTTTTTTAACTATCCAATTTAGACATCCGAGCAAACCAATTCAGCAAACTTAATTTTTTTTAGCTATCCAACATAAACAGTCTATTTTTTCAGCTACCAGTTTTCAACCCTTTTGCTTTTGTTTTTTTTTCTTTTTAAAGAAGCCAATTTAGCATTTTTTTGGTATTAACGAATCATATCGACAAACCACATTTCTTTTCGGTGATTACAAGAAAATCATTCTCTACCGCTTGAAAAATATCAAAATCTCATTTGATCCGACAATACCTTCATTTCACCCGCACACATCTTTCTTTCGTCTTTCTCGTTCTCCGACGAATCTGTCTTATCTGGATGGATTAAACATAGAATGTTCTTTTCTTCTCCATTTTACTTTGAACCTCACAATAGCAGGCTTCCATGGTTCCAACATTTATAAAGTTGAAGGCTTTGGATGATTTTAGATCCATTATTGGATCACTTTGTCCCACAGTCGAAGGACAGTCTTTCCAAGTAACTCTTGTTATCATCATCAACAAACTTTGTAAAGTTTTTGCTGAATATGTTCCCTTAAAAATATAACAGATGGGACAATTTCTTCAGGCATCTGATGAGTATAAAGCTCTGCCTACGACTAAAGGTTCTCAGTATTTTCTTGGAGTTATCATACTGTATTGATGTACCTAAGACCAAAGATGATATTGTTTCTAACCTGGATGGAGATTCTCATGATGTAAAGTATACCTTTTTTTATAGTAAACTATAACCCTTTTGGATCAACATTCTTTGGAATTTCAAAAAAGATCAGGCTTATTTAGAGACAGGATCGTAAGGCTCAAAATCTTCACATCCGGTTCAAAAACCTCTCCCACAGCATCAACATCTACACTCCCGAGGAGCTTTTCTTTCCATTATTTTAAGATTTCATCATCCTTGTCCTTCTAGAGATGCTCTTTGATGATGTAATTATGCCCCAATTCAAGTCGATCCTCTTCTTTATTCTCGGTTGCATCGCCATCAACATTATGCTTACCGCGTGAGGACGAGGTTGATTTTGACGCAGTTGCATCAGAATTATTATCATCCAATCCCATATTTGAATCAAATCTTCTTCAAATGGCCAATAATGGTTTGATAAATGGCGGAGAGAGTTGGCTGTGATGATTTGGAGCACGATTTAGAGCACCTGAAACCGTTATCAAACGCAAGATTTGAGCAAGAAACGCGCTCTTCTTCCGCTACTATAAAAAATAAAACTTTAATTCATCCAGAATCTCTTCTTTATTAAGATAATTAGACAAGAATCAATGGAAATTCTATAACATAGAGGATCATTCATTTCTTCAAGAATGTCCAAAGATTCATGGGTCATCCTCTCTAATTCATCAATTTCTTTGTACTTCTGCTTCAGATATCATGAATCCAACTTTATCACCTCTTTATCATATTCTTCTTCAATAATAATAATAATAAAACAAAGTCCTCCAATAGTGAATGTTTCCGTCACTAGTGGAGGCAGCAGAAATTATTCAAGATTCTTAACCTTGGAGCTCTGAAACCATGTTAAAATCTTGAAAAAAAAGATGAATTAAAAAATATAATGTTATTCAAGTTGTTATTCAAACAATGACATATTTCCCTTATAGAAATTTCATTACTAACTAACTACAATTAATAGAACAAACTAACCACTATTACAACTAATTTGTAGTTTTAATTACTAACTAATTAACAATTTATTAAGTAATTAATTATTATTTTCACATACTTGATTGTTTATTCATAACAAAGGAGAAATTAATGAGGTAATTAAATATTTTTTTATTACAATACATATGTGAAACATCAGTTTATTATTTAAGATCTAACTTTGCTATTTTTCTACTGTTGCCAAATTCAAATCAAACAAAGTTTCTCAAAATCTATAAATTCAACCGAAAACAGAAACAAATGAAAGTGTAAAAAAAATAAAAATATTGATATCAAACAATGTTAGGATCTAGGTCGTGGCTGGGGAACCGGGGTTGGCCGGTTAGCGCAGAAGTGGTTTGTTTCAGGTTGAAGCAGCACACACACGAGATAGGTATGACCGGATTTGAATAAGACAGGTTTGGAGATTGCTGGGTTGGTTTTGGAACTTAGTAATTTGGTTTAGGTGATGTTGAATCGGTTGGGGGCGGTATTAGTAGGTTAGTGCAGATCGGTTAGAAAATAAAGCAGGTAGAAAGTAAATAACAAGACAGGTTTTTATGGATGTTCGGAGATAAAACTTCTACGTCACCCCTTCCTCTCGAAACCGCGAAAATGATATTCACGAAGGAATACAAACACAATCCGATCGAGACTTATTTCCTGCTCGATAACACCCGTACAATTTTAACCGAAATTGTAGAATAAACTTCAAATAAGCGCTTAAGCTTTTTGGAGATAGAACACAATATTTTTACTTAGGCTGTAGAGAATTCAGAACTTGTAACCCGCATTTATTCCTCTTCAGCTCCTTCTTTTATAGGTGAAATGTGCCAACGGTCACATTTCATTTCCTTGAATCTGATTGGTTGAGCAGAGGTTCATTGATTCAGACCCGGCGGTCTAGTCTTCCAGTGTGTAGGTCAAACCGACTAGGTTTGTCTTTTACTTAATATGGCAACTGTCGGTTGGACAGTTGCATGTACTTGGAAGATTGTCTTTCTGATTTATCCTGAAGTGGAAAGATCTTGTAGGACGATCTTCTGCATCCTGCAGACTTTCCTCAGACTTGTATGAATATGGAAATGTTCAGTCTGTTCCTTCGGTATCATTCTCAACAGATACCCGAAGTGTCTTTTTATGCTGGTCGGTTATTTATGCTAACCGGATGACTTCCGGTTTTTTCATGGCTTCTGATTGACTGACTATTTAATTGATTCTGGCCTTCTGATTTGACCGATCTTGTCTTTCTTGTTCGGTCATGTTTTTGGTCGGTTTGATTGCTTCACCGGTTAAGTTTTTTAAACGGTTGAGTATTTTGACCAGTTGAGTTCTTTGCCTGTTCCCGCACAAGAGATTTGTTTTTGTTATGTTTTATTTAACCGATCTAATTTTATCTAACAATTTCTCCCTTTTTGATTATTTTATTTAAAATATTCAAAATCATGTAAGAATGCAAATGTAGGCCGGTTTTGTTTTTAAGAATTTGTTTGGCCGGATTTTTGGAGACTAACTTGGAAGAATTTTTTCGAAAAATTTTGGAAAATTTTGAGAAAAATTTTGAAAATTTTTATCTTTTATATTATCAATTTCTCCCTTTTTGATTATTTTATTTAAAATATCTAAAATCATGTAAGAATTGAAATGTAGGCCGGTTTCCAAAAATTACTTTATATATATATAAGAAATATGCTAAGGCAAAATGCTATAAAAACTGAAATAAACATAAGGAAAGATAGTGAATAAAGCCCCTATTTCTTCGATCTGGACGGTAGGAAATGATCCAACAGTTCATCGTCTAATTGTCCATTGTCCTCTTGAACCGGCCTAAAAGAGGATCCCCGACCGCCTGAGGTGCCGGTGTGAGGAGAGAACGGTTGACCGATCGTTCTGATTGGAACTGCATTTAAAACCCGCTGTCTTCTAAGTTGCCGCTGGACATCTTCTTCGAAATCATCCTCGGCTTGCAGAACCGGGTTGAGTGCAGGGTCAACAACTGTCTCGGTGACACTGTCCAATAGCCCCGTCATCTCCGCTTTTCTCGAAGCAGCTTTCCTTTTACGTGTGACCGGATAGAAGGGGAAGCAATTGCCTTAGACTTCTTGTGAGCCTTTGCGAAATTGTTGGACGTTTCTTGTTGGCCCTTAGCCGGTTAGCATCTTTGGCTTGTTGAGCTGCCATGGATGCTGCTATGGCCGTTGCATTGACCGCTAAGTTTTGCATATGGCCGACTATGTTCGCATCAGCCGCTGCCGCTTCCTTCTGTGTCCGGGTCTGCTCGTTCAGCGCATCTTGGAGTTTCTTAGCCGCCAGAGCATTCACCTCCTCAATTGCTTTATCGGCAGCCAGCTTAGCCGTTGTTAACTCTGCCACCTGTTCGGTGACCGCCTTGAGATCGGCTTCAAGCTTGGCGTTCTTTTCTTCAAGGGTTGTATTCTTTTATTCAAGGTTGATTACCCTGTCAAGTGTTGAGCCGGCTTGGGCACTTGACTGAGCCAAGTCCTCATCGACCTTTGTCAGCCTTTGATCGGTCGTTTCTTGAGACCGTTCCATCTCGGCTACCTTTTGGCTGACCGAATTGAGATCGGTCACCAGCTTCGGAGTTATAGCCTCCAATGCTTTGGTTCGATCAAGATGACCGCCGTACAATTGATCTGTATTACCGTAATTTGTTTCAACAGACGTGATCCGCTCGACCGCCATCCTTAGATCATCTTTTGTCGTTTCGGCCATCTCGAAGGTTTTAGCCACTGTTTCTTTGATTTTCTTTTTCCATGGTCGAACCGCGTCGTTGACAAATTCTTCAATAAGGGCCTTGACCCTTTCTTCCGTTATGGCCGGTTCCGAGTCCCCGGCTTGAGCAGATGCTCGATGGTCGGTGAGAGGTGTCTCTATCCTGACTTCGGTCATGTTGATCGTCTGATCCGGTGGAGGGGAGGATAGCTCTTCATCGGTCGGATTCTGACCGCCAACATCCTTGGGAGGCGGTGAGTTCGTTGGATCTTGATGTTCGGGCACCGCCTTAAGCCGTGCCACCTCCTCGGTTAGTGCCCTTTCCTTGACCGCAAGCAATTCTAGCACCAGAAGTTGAAGTTGAGAATTCGGTGTTCCCGGAGTATGCTTTTCTTTTAGACGTTGAATGTGTGCGGTTAGCCTTTGTAACCGCGCACGCGGTTCGACCACCGTGTATCGTTCTAAGGCGGTGTTGACATCTTGAGCCTTTGTGAGGTTGATGACTTCCTCCTCTATCTCCATCAACTTTTCGAATTTTTCGCTAACCGTGACATCCGGTAGCATGTTTTTGAAGAAAATCTGATGCCGGTGCCGGATCCATTGATAGAACACCTCGGCTGCCACGCGAGCCTGCTGGTGTATCTCGTCCATGATTCTGCTGACGAGATCCTCGGCCTTTTTCCGGGTGTTATCATCAGCGTGGGCATCTACCTCCCCAAGTCCGTCCGAACCGATGTCAGCGTTATATGACTGACCGATTGATCCTCGACTATCGGTTCTTTCCCTTTACCGGACTAATCTCCTCCGGTATTTTGTGAAATGGTTCGGTCAGAACTGGATGCCGAATCTTCATCATTGGGGGTTTCGGACCTCGGATCAGCCGATCCGATTGGTTGTCTAACTTTCTTGCTTCTAGATTTTTCTTTGACCGGAGCCGCTCTCTTAGCGGTTGCCTTCTTCCTTCGGCCACCTGTAGAATCGTAGGTGATAGAAAAATTAAGTTAATTTTCTCAAAACCGGCCATACATTACAAGTTTTGAATATTTATTCTAAATAATCAAAAAGGGAGAAATTGATAGAAAAATTAAGTAAGTTAATTTTCTCAAAACCGGCCATACATTACAAGTTTTGAATATTTATTCTAAATAATCAAAAAGGGAGAAATTGATAGAAAAATTAAATAGATTAATTTTAAATCGGTTAGAAAATAATTGTTATAACTTATGAAAAATATATGTTAAACCGCTAAGTTATATCAAGTATATTAATTGGTTTAAATATAACAAGAAGTTGTTGTAGCGTAGTGGTAAACGCCTCTGTCTGTCACACAGGTGACCAGGGATCAAATCCCACTGGCTGCAAATAATATTTAAAGTTTTGCTGTTTCAGGGAAATTGAGCAAAATCCATTCGGTTGGAAATATATATATCGTTCCGGTTGTTTGACTTCGATTTGAAGTAAAAGCAACCGCAACCGGTTTGTCCAAGAAGTTCAGTCAACCGGTTGGTCAACCGGAGTTCAGTCAAGGAGTCCGGAACCGGTCAGTAAAGTTCAGTCAAACCGGATTGGTCAACCGACACTTAATGCAACCGCCCAGTCATAAGTGCTCCAGTTGATTAAGTGCAACCGCCCAGTCATAAATGCTCCAGTTGATTAAGTGCAACCGCCCAGTCATAAATGCTCCGGTTGATTAAGTGCAACCGCCCAGTCATAAATGTTCCGGTTATTAAGTGAGCCGCTCCAATCATAAATATGTTCCGGTTATTAAATTAGCCACTCAGTCATAAATATGTTCCGGTTGGTTAAATGCTATCAAGCTCCGATTATTAAATACTTGTCCAAATCCAGAAACAATCTCCAGGCAGCAGGTAACTGTCAGGCATGCTTATCCAAATCCAGAAGCAATCTCCAGGCAGCAGGTAGCTGTCAGGCATGCTTGTCCAAATCCAGAAGCAATCTCCAGGCAGCAGGTAGCTGTCAGGCGGCCGGCTAAGAGCTGCCATGTGTCCAAAATGCAAACCGGCTAAGTGCATGTCTGCCATGTGTCCAACATGCAAACCGGCTAAAACGCATGTCTGCCATGTGTCCAAATTGATTTGTCCAAGAGGGAAGGCGTGCAAGCCTCTTGATCATTACCAGGAGAGAGAAAATATGACCGTTGTGTCCTCTCAGCTATAAAAGGAAGACGAGACGTCTTCATTTAAGGCAGTGATCAAGCGAAAAATATCAATCACATCTTTTTAAGAAAATCATTAAGTTAGAGAGATAAAGTTATATATTCCAAAAACCGGTTTGCCTAAAACCGGAAGCTTTTTTTGTGTGTTGTTGTGTTGAGTTGTTGTATTACATCAAAGTGTGAGTTTGGTGTAACCGGCGAGTAGCGAAGTTGGGCTCGACCGGCAGTATTGTTGTAACTCTAAAGAGTTAGTGGAGATCCTTCTCATAACCTGAGAAGAAGGGGATGACTGTAGGAGGGTTTGCTCCGAACATCCATAAACAAATCCTTGTCTCGTGTTCTTTTCTTTGCTTTTATTTACTTTATCTAACCTCAAACTAATCATACGCCTTAAACCGGTCACTCATATCCTTAAACTGACTCCTCATAAACTTCATCCGAATCGTATTCGTTGCTTCAGATTGAAACGGACATTTCCGCACTTGAACTCGGTTCAAGAGTCTGTGACAATCTGTGTAGTGTTAAGAGCGGTTTTAGTCTCTAACCGGACTATCACCAAAAAGTGTTGTGTGTGTTGTAAGCGGCCACCCTTACCGAAACCGGAAAACAACCCGGTCCTCCAAGGGCGTCCCCGATCCTAACAAGTGGTATCAGAGCGAGGTTCTTAACACTCAAGCAACCGAATATCATCATGTCTTTCATCAACGAGCCCCCCATGTTCTGCATCGAAGAATATGTTGATTGGAAGATACGGATGGAAGTGCATTTGGCCTCACAAGACGACGACATGTGGTATGTTATTACCGATGGTCCGATAAAGATTGATAAGCCAAGATACAAATGGACGACGGAAGATAAGAAGATGAATAACTTGGATAATGTTGCTAAAAACATTTTGTTCAAGTCGTTGGACAAAAACATGTTTAGTAAAATCAAGTTTTGCTCCTCTACTAAAGAAATTTGGGAGAAGTTGATCCAATTGTGTGAGGGCAGCGACCAAATAAAGGAGAACCGGAAAGATCATAAGGCTCTGATAGCTTATGAAATCAATAGCAAATGGGCCGATAGCGATTCTGACGACTCATCATTCAGCGACGGTGATGATAAAGTTGATGCATGCTTCATGGCGGAGAAAGAATCTGAGGTATTTGATTTCTCTTCTGAAGAATTTACTAAAGAAGACTTAGTTATTGCACTCAACGACATGGTCGATGAGTTCAAAAAATTGGCTGTTTTAATACCGACCCAAACAAAATATGAAACCGGAAAGTCAAGTGGTACCGCTGGTGAGCCAAGCGGAACCGAGACTTACGAACCGGTTGGACTATCCTTAAAGAATGAGAAGCTCAAGGAGACAGTCCAATCGTTAACCGAAGAAAATGAGAGAATTAAATATGTCACGGCTTCTTGGAAGAGATCTAGTGAAGCGGTAAGCCAGATGTCTAATTATCAAAGACATCCCAAATGTAAATTTGGTATTGGTTATAACAAATCCGCCACTCACAAGCATTCCAACGTGATGAAACTCACAAAAGACAATCTTCCTTTCATAAGATTTGTCAAGAGTTCATCAATCGAAAATGAGGAAGAATGTGATCTAAAACCGAAAAAACGTTCTCGACATTGTTCTAAGGGTAGGCAGGCTCAGGTTGAAGAGAAGAAACTGGGCAACCTACATAGCTGAAAGGGCATATTAGGGTTTCGTTTTCTAATGATGTTAAAAAGGGGGAAAGGGAAAATATTAACATCAGATTTAGGGGGAAGAAATTTTCTTTATGTTTTTGAATATTGTTAATTTTTAATATTTTCGAAAAATATTCCTGTTGTTACGAATCAAAATATCTTTGGCTATATGAACAGTATGTTGCTATTTACTGCATTATTGAATATTTTTATACTATTCTAATCTTTTATTTAAGTTTTAACATTATCAAAAATGAGGAAATTATTGGGTCAAATTATTTTGAAGAAGGGTCAAATTATTTTTACTAACGATATTTTCATGATGACCTTGTGTAAAACTTGACGATAAGAATGAAACTAAGTCGTCTAATTGTTTTTGCGTTGGTGCATCAAAATATGGTAAGTTAGACTTAGCTTGAATCAGGTTCATTAGAAGTATTGGTTGTTAGACGTACGACTAGTTAGACATGTAGTCTAACAGACACGTAGTTAGACGTGCAGTTTAACAGATACGTAGTTAGACGTGTAGTCTAACATATACGTGGTTAGACGTGCAGTCTAATAGACACGTAGTTAGATGTGTAGTCTAACAGATACATGGTTAGACGTACATTCTAATAGATACATAGTAAGACGTGCAGACTAATAGACACGTATTTAGACGTATAGTCTAACAGATACGTGGTTAGACGTGCAGTCTAACAAACACGTAGTTAGACGTACATTCTAAAAGATACGTGGTTAGACATGCATTCTAATCGACACGTAGTTAGACGTTCATTCTAACAGATACGTGGTTAGACATGCAGTCTAACTGATACATGGTTAGACGTGCAGTCTAATTCGTTAGACGTGTAGTTTAATAGACACGTAGTTAGACGTGCAGTTTAACAGATATGTGGTTAGACGTGTAGTCTAACAGACACGTAGTTAGATGTGCAGTCTTACAGATATGTGGTTAGATGTGCAGTCTAACAGACACGTAGTTAGACGTGTAGTCTAACAGATACGTGGTTAGACGTGCAGTCTAACAGACACGTGGTTAGACGTGCAGTCTAACAGACACGTAGTTAGATGTGCAGTCTTACAGATACGTGGTTAGACGTGCAGTCTAACAGACACGTAGTTAGACGTGTAATCTAACAGATACGTGGTTAGACGTGCAGTCTAACAGACACGTAGTTAAATGTATAGTCTAACAGATATGTGGTTACACGTGTTGTCTAATAGACAAGTGGTTAGACGTGTAGTCTAACAGACACGTGGTTAGATGTGTAGTCTAACATACACATAGTTAGACGTGCAGTCTAACAGATATGTGGTTAGACATATTGTCACGTCCTAAAATCACGTTTTTCTTGACCGAGGAATCTACGGTCTTGACTGAGATCTACAACCGTGGATGATGGCACCCAGGACCGAGTGGTCCGACTGAAGATTCCGCAAACAAGGAATTCTAAGGCAAGTACTTTTCTATACGTTTTCTAAAACCCACACAGTGCTATTTATCATGTATTTTATATAAACGATGCATATAGTTTCAAAGCATGTTTTCATTGCAAGTCCATGGTTTTCTAAAGAAGGATGGTTTTGAGTTAAGGGCTATGGAATCTAAGAGATAATCATGGAGGAATTGACGGATACGAGAGGATGGCCACGCAGGATGAGCTCTGGTGGTCCGATACTCTCAAATATGGCTGGAGGAATTGACGAAGGGATGCCCACCCCGGAGGATCAGCTCTCCAGGATAAGGACCCGAATATGTGCTCAGTATGTAACTATACATGATTGATTGATGAGATACCCTTAAAAACCCTCATGGATGCAATGGCTTAAATAGTTTTCTTATAAATGCTTGCTGGGTCCGTAGACTCACTATGCTTGTGTGGTGTAGGAATCCAGCCAGCGGATTTTATGACAGGTGAAGGAAGAATTGGAGCGGAAGCGTGGTGTTGGAGATGTGTGTGGAAGGAGGGACCGAGACCGTAGGACCGTATTTTCTATCAACCTTTTCAATGATCGGGTCAGATAGGCACCCTAGCGTTTCCGCATTTATGTCCGAAATTGCCTTGATTTAGGTGCATGAAAGTAGGAATTTAGGGCGTAACAACTTGGTATCAGAGCAACGGTTCCGAACCTTAGTACTTTCACACATATGCTCCTGCAGATGCACCTCCAAGGCCTTCATGTCTGTAATTGTTTTTAAATGATGTTTTTGCATGACATGAAATCGTTTTTCATAATGGTTGGAAATAATGTTTTTCATGAAATCATTTTTCACAAACACACTATTTGTACTGTCTTTATGATCGAATTTCGGGGACGAAATTCATTATAAGGGGGGTAGTTTGTCACGTCCTAAAATAACGTTTTTCTTGACCGAGGAATCTACGGTCTTGACTGAGATCTACGACCGTGGATGATGGCACCCAGGACCGAGTGGTCCGACCGAATATTCCGCAAACAAGGAATTCTAAGGCAAGTACTTTTCTATACGTTTTCTAAAACCCACACAGTGCTATTTATCATGTATTTTATATAAACGATGCATATAGTTTCAAAGCATATTTTCATTGCAAGTCCATGGTTTTCTAAAGAAGGATGGTTTTGAGTTAAGGGCTATGGAATCTAAGAGATAATCATGGAGGAATTGACGGATACGAGAGGATGGCCACGCAGGATGAGCTCTGGTGGTCCGATGCTCTCAAATATGGCTGGAGGAATTGACGAAGGGATGCCCACCCTGGAGGATCAGCTCTCCGGGATAAGGACCCGAATATGTGCTCAGTATGTAACTATACATGATTGATTGATGAGATACCCTTAAAAACCCTCATGGATGCAATGGCTTAAATAGTTTTCTTATAAATGCTTGCTGGGTCCGTAGACTCACTATGCTTGTGTGGTGTAGGAATCCAGCCAGCGGATTTTATGACGGGTGAAGGAAGAGTTGGAGCGGAAGCGTGGTGTTGGAGATTTGTGTGGAAGGAGGGACTGAGACCGTAGGACCGTATTTTCTATCAACCTTTTCAATGATCGGGTCAGATAGGCACCCTAGCGTTTCCGCATTTATGTCCGAAATTGCCTTGATTTAGGTGCATGAAAGTAGGAATTTAGGGCGTAACAACTTGGTATCAGAGCAACGGTTCCGAACCTTAGTACTTTCACACATATGCTCCTGCAGATGCACCTCCAAGGCCTTCATGTCTGTAATTGTTTTTAAATGATGTTTTGCATGACATGAAATCGTTTTTCATAATGGTTGGAAATAATGTTTTTCATGAAACCATTTTTCACAAACACACTATTTGTACTGTCTTTATGATCGAATTTCGGGGACGAAATTCATTATAAGGGGGGTAGTTTGTCACGTCCTAAAATCACGTTTTTCTTGACCGAGGAATCTACGGTCTTGACTGAGATCTACGACCGTGGATGATGGCACCCAGGGCCGAGTGGTCCGACCGAAGAATCCGCAAACAAGGAATTCTAAGGCAAGTACTTTTCTATACGTTTTCTAAAACCCACACAGTGCTATTTATCATGTATTTTATATAAACGATGCATATGGTTTCAAAGCATGTTTTCATTGCAAGTCCATGGTTTTCTAAAGAAGGATGGTTTGAGTTAAGGGCTATGGAATCTAAGAGATAATCATGGAGGAATTGACGGATACGAGAGGATGGCCACGCAGGATGAGCTCTGGTGGTCCGATGCTCTCAAATATGGCTGGAGGAATTGACGAAGGGATGCCCACCCTGGAGGATCAGCTCTCCGGGATAAGGACCCGAATATGTGCTCAGTATGTAACTATACATGATTGATTGATGAGATACCCTTAAAAACCCTCATGGATGCAATGGCTTAAATAGTTTTCTTATAAATGCTTGCTGGGTCCGTAGACTCACTATGCTTGTGTGGTGTAGGAATCCAGCCAGCGGATTTTATGACGGGTGAAGGAAGAGTTGGAGCGGAAGCGTGGTGTTGGAGATTTGTGTGGAAGGAGGGACTGAGACCGTAGGACCGTATTTTCTATCAACCTTTTCAATGATCGGGTCAGATAGGCACCCTAGCGTTTCCGCATTTATGTCCGAAATTGCCTTGATTTAGGTGCATGAAAGTAGGAATTTAGGGCGTAACAACTTGGTATCAGAGCAACGGTTCCGAACCTTAGTACTTTCACACATATGCTCCTGCAGATGCACCTCCAAGGCCTTCATGTCTGTAATTGTTTTTAAATGATGTTTTTGCATGACATGAAATCGTTTTTCATAATGGTTGGAAATAATGTTTTTCATGAAATCATTTTTCACAAACACACTATTTGTACTGTCTTTATGATCGAATTTCGGGGACGAAATTCATTATAAGGGGGGTAGTTTGTCACGTCCTAAAATAACGTTTTTCTTGACCGAGGAATCTACGGTCTTGACTGAGATCTACGACCGTGGATGATGGCACCCAGGACCGAGTGGTCCGAACCGAATATTCCGCAAACAAGGAATTCTAAGGCAAGTACTTTTCTATACGTTTTCTAAAACCCACACAGTGCTATTTATCATGTATTTTATATAAACGATGCATATGGTTTCAAAGCATGTTTTCATTGCAAGTCCATGGTTTTCTAAAGAAGGATGGTTTTGAGTTAAGGGCTATGGAATCTAAGAGATAATCATGGAGGAATTGACGGATACGAGAGGATGGCCACGCAGGATGAGCTCTGGTGGTCCGATGCTCTCAAATATGGCTGGAGGAATTGACGAAGGGATGCCCACCCTGGAGGATCAGCTCTCCGGGATAAGGACCCGAATATGTGCTCAGTATGTAACTATACATGATTGATTGATGAGATACCCTTAAAAACCCTCATGGATGCAATGGCTTAAATAGTTTTTCTTATAAATGCTTGCTGGGTCCGTAGACTCACTATGCTTGTGTGGTGTAGGAATCCAGCCAGCGGATTTTATGACGGGTGAAGGAAGAGTTGGAGCGGAAGCGTGGTGTTGGAGATTTGTGTGGAAGGAGGGACTGAGACCGTAGGACCGTATTTTCTATCAACCTTTTCAATGATCGGGTCAGATAGGCACCCTAGCGTTTCCGCATTTATGTCTGAAATTGCCTTGATTTAGGTGCATGAAAGTAGGAATTTAGGGCGTAACAACTTGGTATCAGAGCAACGGTTCCGAACCTTAGTACTTTCACACATATGCTCCTGCAGATGCACCTCCAAGGCCTTCATGTCTGTAATTGTTTTTAAATGATGTTTTTGCATGACATGAAATCGTTTTTCATAATGGTTGGAAATAATGTTTTTCATCAAATCATTTTTCACAAACACACTATTTGTACTGTCTTTATGATCGAATTTCAGGGACGAAATTCATTATAAGGGGGTAGTTTGTCACGTCCTAAAATCACGTTTTTCTTGACCGAGGAATCTACGGTCTTGACTGAGATCTACGACCGTGGATGATGGCACCCAGGACCGAGTGGTCCGACCAAAGATTCCGCAAACAAGGAATTCTAAGGCAAGTAATTTTCTATACGTTTTCTAAAACCCACACAGTGCTATTTATCATGTATTTTATATAAACGATGCATATGGTTTCAAAGCATGTTTTCATTGCAAGTCCATGGTTTTCTAAAGAGGGATGGTTTTGAGTTAAGGGCTATGGAATCTAAAGATAATCATGGAGAAATTGACGGATACGAGAGGATGGCCACGCAGGATGAGCTCTGGTGGTCTGATGCTCTCAAATATGGCTGGAGGAATTGACGAAGGGATGCCCACCCCGGAGGATCAGCTCTCCGGGCTAAGGACCTGAATATGTGCTCAGTATGTAACTATACATTATTGATTGATGAGATACCCTTAAAACCCTCATGGATGCAATGGCTTAAATAGTTTTCTTATAAATGCTTGCTGGGTCCGTAGACTCACTATGCTTGTGTGGTGTAGGAATCCAGCCAGCGGATTTATGACAGGTGAAGGAAGAGTTGGAGCGGAAGCGTGGTGTTGGAGATGTGTGTGGAAGGAGGGACCGAAACCGTAGGACCGTATTTTCTATCAACCTTTTCAATGATCGGGTCAGATAGGCACCCTAGCATTTCCGCATTTATGTCCGAAATTGCCTTGATTTAGGTGCATGAAAGTAGGAATTTAGGGCGTAACACATATAGTCTAACAGATAAGTGGTTAGACGTGTAGTCTAATAGACACGTAGTGAGACGTGCAGTCTAATAGATACGTGGTTAGACGTGTAGTCTAACAGATACGTAGTCAGACGTGTAGTCTAATAGATATATGGTTAGACGTGTAGTCTTATAGACACGTAGTTAGATGTGCAGTCTTACAGATACATGGTTAGACGTGCAGTCTAACAGACACGTAGTTAGACGTGAAGTCTAACACGTGATTAGATGTGCAGTCTAATAGATTGGTGGTTAGACGTTCAGTCTAACAGACACGTATTTAGACGTGTAGTCTAACAGATACGTTGTTAGACGTGTAGTCTAATAGACACGTAGTAAGACGTGCAGTCTAACAGATACGGTGTTAGACGTGTAGTCTAACAGATACGTAGTTAGACGTGCAGTCTAACAGATATGTGGTTAGACGTGCAGACTAATAGACACGTAGTTAGATGTGCAGTCTTACAGACACGTGGTTAGACGTGAAGTCTAACAGACACATAGTTAGACGTACAGTCTAAAAGACACGTGGTTAGATGTGCAATCTAACAGATTAGTGGTTAGACGTGCAGTTTAACTGACACGTAGTTAGACGTGTAGTCTAACAGATACGTGGTTAGACGTGCAGTCTAACAGACACGTAGTTAGATGTATAGTCTAACAGATACATGGTTACACGCACTGTCTAATAAATACGTGGTTAGATGTGTAGTCTAACAGCTACGTGGTTAGACGTGCAATCTAACAGACACGTGGTTAGACGTGTAGTCTAACAAACACGTAGTTAGACGTGAAGTCTAATAGATACGTGGTTGGACATGCATTCTAATAGATACGTGGTTAGACGTGCAGTCTAACAGACACGTATTTAGATGTGCAGTCTAACAGATATGTTTTTAGACGTGTAGTCTAACAGACACATAGTTAGACGTGCATTCTAATAGATATGTGGTTAGATGTGCAATCTAACAAACACATAGTTAGATGTGCAGTCTTACAGATACGTGGTTATATGTGCAGTCTAACAGATATGTGTTTAAACATGTTGTCTAACAGACACATAGTTAGACGTACAGTCAGTGGCGGACCTACAAGGGGGGCCTTGGGGGGCCCGGGCCTCCCCCAACCTTAAAATAATTTGTTTTTATATATATATATTTAACAAGTAACTCTTAATCTAGTTGCCTTTGTAGTTCAACGGTGAACCTGAAGTCAGGTGTTTGAACCTTGCCTCACCTTAATTTATTAATAATATTATGTATTTGAAATTATATTTATATAATAATTATACATTATTTTTATTTATTTCAATATAATAATACAAATTACTTATAAGGTAAAATATAAAAACTAAAATAATAATATTTTTTTATATTTCTTAATTTTAAACTATTTCAAAAATTTATAAGAAAATATAAATTAATATTAATAAATAAGTTAAAATAGTTACATTGATTTTGTTCAGTATTTAAACAAAGAATTTGATATATTGTTTTTATATGCATTAATATTCTATAATCGTAATCTCGAGTGTCTATTCACTTGATAATATATGTTTATCACGTTTTTGTATTTTTATTTTTATTAATATTTTTTATTTTTTTATATTCTCATAAAATTAGGCTGACTATTAAATTAGATTTTCATATTTTTTATATAGTTAGTTTTTTATGAATTTGTTTTTGTGTTGTATTTGATGAAAAATTTATTGGGAATTACAAGTGAGTTATCACTTTGCCTACAAAGAGGATATCAAAATATAGTTCAAGCCATGTCATTGATTGCGAGTTCGAAAAATCAATTGCAAAAATTTAGAGAAGATGGATGACATGATATTTTGGACCAAGTTAACAGTTTTTGTCAATTACACTCGATCTCAATACTTGATATTAATGAGCATATGATAATTGATAGCAATGGTAGGCGAAGAGGAAAATGAGAACTCATCACTAATCGTCATCATTATCGTGTAGAAATCTTTTGTCAGGTATAATAAATATTATTTCTTATCTATTAATAGTTATTATATATTATCTATTAATAGTTATTATTTATTATTTAATGCTAGGTTGTTGACTTGATTATGCAAGAAATAAATAATCGTTTTTCAGAAGTTAATACAAAATTACTTGATTGCATATCATGTCTTCATCCCAGAAATTCATTCTCCAAATTTGATATTCGTAAACTCATTCGTCTTGCCAAACTTTATTCTTGAGATTTCACAGGCAGTGATTATTTATTTTTGGAACAACAACTTCGGGCTTACTTATTTAATTTGCGGGATGATCCTCAATTTTCTTCAATTGAAGACATGGAAATTTTTGCTCAGAAATTGGTTATAACAGAAAAAACATATAGTTTTTCCATTGATTTATCGATTGATGGAGTTGGTTTTAGTTTTACTAGTTGCAACTGCATCCGTTGAAAGAGTTTTTTCTGCAATGAAGACCGTGAAAACTGATTTGCGTAATCGAATGGAAGATGAATGGATGAATGGATGAATGATAGTTTAGTTGTATATGTTGAGAAATATATTTTCTCAAGAATTGAAAATGAGCCAATATTGCAATATTTTCAACAAATGGAATCTCGTAGAATAAATTTGTCTTCTTTTGTACCGACTCATGGACAAGAATAATTTAGTAATTGTTTTTATTAGTATTTTGTAATTGTGTTTGTTAGTATTTTATGTAATTATCAAGTAAATTTTAATTAAAAAATGCATTTATTTGATCGCCAAAAAAATGCTACGTTACTATGTATTCGCCCCCCCGAGAAAACATTTCTGGGTCCGCCACTGCGTACAGTCTAACAGACACGTGGTTAGACGTGCAATCTAACAGATTGGTGGTTAGACGTGCAGTTTAACAGACACGTAGTTAGCCGTATAGTCTATCAAATACGTGGTTAGACGTGTAGTCTAACAGACACGTAGTTAGACGTATAGTCTAACAGATACATAGTTACACGTACTGTCTAATAAATATGTGGTTAGATGTGTAGTCTAACAGATACGTGGTTAGACGTGCAGTCTAACAGACACGTGGTTAGACGTGCAGTCTAATAAACACGTAGTTAGACGTGTAGTCTAATAGATACGTGGTTAGACATGCAGTCTAATAGATACGTGGTTAGACGTGCAGTCTAACAGACACGTATTTAGACGTGCAGTCTAACAGATATGTGTTTAGACGTGTAGTCTAACAGACACGTAGTTAGACGTGGAGTCTAATAGATATGTGGTTAGATGTGCAATCTAACAGACACGTAGTTAAATGTGCAGTCTTACAGATACGTGGTTATACGTGCAGTCTAATAGACACGTAGTTAGACGTGAAGTCTAACAGGCACGTGGTTAGGTGTGCAGTCTAATAGATTGGTGGTTAGACGTTCAGTCTAACAGACACGTAGTTAGACGTGTAGTCTAACAGATACGTGGTTAGACGTGCAGTCTAATATATACGTTGTTAGACGTGCAGTCTAAAAGATACATCGTTAGACGTATAGTCTAACAGACACGTAGTTAGACGTGAAGCCTAACAGATGAAAGTTAGACACATGGAGTCTAACTCCTTCAGACTAGTCTGAAGGGATACGTAGTTAGACGTGTCATCTAACTCCATTAGACTTGGTGGTCTAATGGAGCACGTCTAATGCCTCGCTTCAGTAGTTGCTTGAAGTTAGCATATGTTTACCCACGATCAACTACTCCTACTCCATTAATTCGTGTAGATCAGTACGACAACTAGTTGCATCCAATGAATGAATGCCACATAAGTATATATTCTTTCTACTAATTGTTCCTTGTAGGACAATCGTAGAGGAATATTCGGCGCACTTTCAGATTGGTACGGCCACGATCTTTGTACACAGTGTCTGTTGTACCTATATATTATGGAGGCTTTCCAATGGGTGCTTGCCACATTTTAATGTAGAAGATTCGACCGTTGGTACTTGTTCTCTATTTAAAGATCTTCAAAGACAACGGACGAGCTGACAGACTAACAATCGATCTTACGAATTGCTCACTTGTTTACTGAGTTTGTACATCAAGAGAGAGAGAATCAAAACCTTGTATAGCTGAGTATTATTCTTAAACCTTCTGTAAGTTGAACTGAGTTTGTTCTGTTAAATAGTATATATTGAATCCTTTCGATGGTTGGAAGAAGGGGTGACGTAGGAGACTTTTGTTCTGAATATCCATAAACAACTCTTTGTGTCTTTTACATTCTTGTTAGAAAAATCAAGATAGTTAATTTAATAAAAGAAAAAATTAACTATCCAAAGAACTTAATCAATTCTTAACTATATGTGCAGGAACAACTTCAACTGAATCGGCTAAATCCGTCAACCAGACCATCCAAACCGAAAAATCCGTCAACTTGACATATCATCTCGGTTAAACAGAATCGGCTTAATCATCACATTCGTAGTAACCCGGATCGACTTAACCTTAGGACCGACTAGAGTCACAAACCGATAATGTCTAGCTGACTCAACGTATTAAAGATCCTAAAGCCAATGGAAAGATCACTCAAAGCATGGTTGTCACAGGATAGGAGGCGGCCTAATGCATGGTTGTCATGTGTACAAAAGGCAAAGCATGCACACTACCTACTCTGACAGGCTCGGCTACCTATGACCAACCAACTCAAGAGAGAGAAATATGACTGTTATATATTTTCCATATAAAATGAAGCCAAAGCATTGAAGAAACACACAACAGAGACAACGAAAATACTGAAAACGAACAACTTCCATACGGATAACGAATCGAAAAAGTGCTAAGAAACAGTTGTAAACATTAAACATTCTATTATTAAAGTGTATTACATCAATGCGTGAGTGTTGTAAAGTGAAGGACGAGCAGTAAATAAAACTCGATCGTATTGTGTTGTTGAATATTCCATAGTGAATATCCTTCTCACTATTTGAGAAGAAGGGGTGACATAGGAGAGTTTGCTCCGAACATCCATAAAAATCTGCGTTTTGTGTTCTACATTTACTTTTTGTCACTAAACTAACCAAACCGGCTTTCCCCCACTCCAACCGAACCGAATCATTATATATACTTATTCCCACCGAACAGATTTTACCTTAGTCCGGCCGATTCTTGTACTCTACCTTCTTTAACCGAATCGTGTGCGTTTGCTTCAGGTTGAAACAAACATTTCCGCCCTTGAACTCAGTTCAAGAGTCTGTGACAACCTGCGTAGTGTTAAGAACGGTTCTAATCTCTAACCTGATTAGTGCCAATTGGTGTGTGTTTGTTTTAAGCGACCCCCCTTAGCCGGACCCTAGTCCCCTATCGGCGATACCGATACTAACAATTATGTCCTCCATTATTTTATTCGTTCTTAACTTCAAACACAAGGAAACGTTTCTGCACGTGAATCTATTCAAGAATTTGCAAAGGAGATTAGAAAGTGATATAAATATCTAACAGGATTTCTATCAAACCGTTTTCCAGAAGTTGTCATCAATAGTTAGACCCCTGTCTCTATTGGTGCCATTGATCCTTTCAATATGCTTGATGATGTATGATTAGTGCTTGATGCTTGATGCTTGATGCTTGATGCTTGATGCTTGATGCTTGATGCTTGATGCTTGATGCTTGATTTTTGATGCTTGATGCTTGATGCTTGATGCTTGATGCTTGATGCTTGATGCTTGATGCTTGATGCTTGATGCTTGATGCTTGATGCTTGATGCTTTACGCTTGATGCTTGATGCTTGATGCTTGATGCTTGATGCTTGATGCTTGATGCTTGATGCTTGATGCTTGATGCTTGATGCTTGATGCTTCATGCTTCATGCTTCATGCTTCATGCTTCATGCTTCATGCTTCATGCTTCATGCTTGATGCTTGATGCTTGATGCTTAATGCTTGATGCTTGATGCTTGATTCTTGATGCTTGATGCTTGATGCTTGATGCTTGATGCTTGATGCTTCATGCTTCATGCTTCATGCTTCATACTTCATGCTTCATGCTTCATGCTTCATGCTTCATGCTTCATGCTTCATGCTTCATGCTTCATGCTTCATGCTTCATGCTTCATGCTTCATGCTTCATGCTTCATGCTTCATGCTTCATGCTTCATGCTTCATGCTTCATGCTTCATGCTTCATGCTTCATGCTTCATGCTTCATGCTTCATGCTTCATGCTTCATGCTTCATGCTTCATGCTTCATGCTTCATGCTTCATGCTTCATGCTTCATGCTTCATGCTTCATGCTTCATGCTTCATGCTTCATTCTTCATGCTTCATGCTTCATGCTTCATGCTTCATGCTTCATGCTTCATGCTTCATGCTTGATGCTTGATGCTTGATGCTTGATGCTTGATGCTTGATGCTTGATGCTTGATGCTTGATGCTTGATGCTTGATGCTTGATGCTTGATGCTTGATGCTTGATGCTTGATGCTTGATGCTTGATGCTTGATGCTTGATGCTTGATGCTTGATGCTTGATGCTTGATGCTTGATGCTTGATGCTTGATGCTTGATGCTTGATGCTTGATGCTTGATGCTTGATGCTTGATGCTTGATGCTTGATGCTTGATGCTTGATGCTTGATGCTTGATGCTTGATGCTTGATGCTTGATGCTTGATGCTTGATGCTTGATGCTTCATGCTTCATGCTTCATGCTTCATGCTTCATGCTTCATGCTTAATGCTTAATGCTTAATGCTTAATGCTTAATGCTTAATGCTTAATGTTTAATTCTTAATGCTTCATTCTTCATTCTTAATGCTTCATGCTTCATGCTTAATGCTTAATGCTTAATGCTTAATGCTTAATGTTTAATGCTTAATGCTTAATGCTTAATGCTTAATGCTTAATGCTTAATGCTTAATGCTTAATGCTTAATGCTTAATGCTTAATGCTTAATGCTTAATGCTTAATGCTTAATGCTTCATGCTTCATGCTTCATGCTTCATGCTTAATGCTTCATGCTTCATGCTTCATGCTTCATGCTTCATGCTTCATGCTTCATGCTTCATGCTTCATGCTTCATGCTTCATGCTTCATGCTTCATGCTTCATGCTTCATGCTTCATGCTTCATGCTTCATGCTTCATGCTTCATGCTTCATGCTTCATGCTTCATGCTTCATGCTTCATGCTTCATGCTTCATGCTTCATGCTTCATGCTTCATGCTTCTTGCTTCATGCTTCATGCTTCATGCTTCATGCTTCATGCTTCATGCTTCATGCTTCATGCTTCATGCTTCATGCTTCATGCTTCATGCTTCATGCTTCATGCTTCATGCTTCATGCTTCATGCTTCATGCTTGATGCTTGATGCTTGATGCTTGATGCTTGATGCTTGATGCTTGATGCTTGATGCTTGATGCTTGATGCTTGATGCTTGATGCTTGATGCTTGATGCTTGATGCTTGATGCTTGATGCTTGATGCTTGATGCTTGATGTTTGATGCTTGATGCTTGATGCTTGATGCTTGATGCTTGATGCTTGATGCTTGATGCTTGATGCTTGATGCTTGATGCTTGATGCTTGATGCTTGATGCTTGATGCTTGATGCTTGATGCTTGATGCTTGATGCTTGATGCTTGATGCTTGATGCTTGATGCTTGATTCTTGATTCTTGATTCTTGATTCTTGATGCTTGATGCCTGATGCTTAATTCTTAATTCTTGATTCTTAATTCTTGATTCTTGATGCTTGATGCTTGATGCTTGATGCTTGATGCTTGATGCCTGATGCTTAATTCTTAATTCTTGATTCTTAATTCTTGATTCTTGATGCTTGATGCTTGATGCTTGATGCTTGATGCTTGATGCTTGATGCTTGATGCTTGATGCTTGATACTTGATACATCTTTCTGTTTTAATCTAATTTATGATTAATCTAAGTTTAACAAAGGTTTTAGTTCATAAATAATTTTAAATTTCACAATTATATCATTTATTTATTAATTAGTTAAATATGAACTATTTGGATGAGAATAAGGCTGAATGTGAAAAATAAAATTAAATTATTATAGAGGGTTTCTTTAAAGATATTTTCTCATCTTATTTATGTATGATATATGTATAAAATATACTTCAGTCCCTAAATAACTTTATATATCAATTATTTCTTAACTAATTTATTTTAACCTTTAGTAAATATTTCTAAATACATATATTAATAATACAATTAAATTAAATTATTTAATATAATTTTTATACTATTTTTTCGTTATATATTAAATTAAAACATTATATTTAATAAAAATAAACAAAAAATTGTACTGAAAATTAAACATGTTGCACGAAAAGCATTTACAAATATAAAATTATTAATTATACGATATTTAGTAATTATATACAAATATTGACACAGCATTTTTTATATTAGTTTTAATTTTTACTTATCTATCATTATTTAAGTATGATATGTGTGGCTTATAAATTAATCAAATAAAACTTTTTTTTTTGTATATAGGCAATACTTGAAAACACAAAATGCTGAAAATTATAAGTGTAATAGTTGTTCACAATTTAGTACAGCACATTGAATAACAATTAATAAATAAATAAATTTAAAAAATTATAATATTTTTTAAACTAAACCTAAATTAAACTTGAAATAACTTTTGGATAATGAATGTAATATGGTATAAATTTATAAGTAAGAAATTTAGTTTTCACAAGGAAATTTATAAGTATTAAGGGTTAATATATTTTGAAATTTAACATATTCTGACACAACTTGTTGTTCATTTTTTAAAAGAAATAAATATATTTATTCAATATATAATTATTATATATATTATATAATAATGGACAATAATGCTTACATTATATTTAATAAAAAAAATTGAAAATGAGATGTTTCATCAATATAAATGCATGTCACCTAAATCTTGATCATCTTTATATTTGGATAGGACAACATTTTAGAAATTTAATTTTTTTAAATTTTAATATTTAAATAAATAAAAATATTTGAAAATGTAAGTAATAAAAAAATTATATATCTTAAAATATATGAAAAACTAATATAAGTATATAATGCATTTTAATCATTAAAATGTTTTATTATATAATTATATATTTCAAACTTATATATATTAATGTTAATAACAAACTATTAGACTAATTTATACTATAGCTCAAATGAAAAAAATCTTATTTGTGTTAATGCTTGGAGCCAAATATTGAATCCATATTTTGACATCTAAAAATGTGGGATATTTCAATTCCTTTTTTTATTTTTTTTTTAAAATTATCGAGTCTAATGACTTCTTTCCTCCTTTCATTTAAATTTAGAACAATTCATTTATATTTAAGAATTTGATATTTTTAAATATATTATTTTATCAAATTTATATATATTAATGTTAATAATATCATATCACAATAATTTATTAGTATTGTTTAAATGAAATGGTCTTATTTAAAAATAAATATTTAATGTTTGATTTTTACTTTTAAAAAAAACGCATTTTTTTGAATTGGAGAGTGATTATTAGGTGGGTCGTGATAAATATATGTATATATATTATAATATAAATATATGTATATATATTATAATATATATATATATATTATAAAATATCTAAATTTTTTATTCACACAAGTTGATATCATCAACTAAGAGGTCCATATTATGGAAATAAGGACTTATTGTGATTTTGAATAAAAAAATTCAATTATTTCTAAATAAATTAAACATTGGGTTATACGTGTAAGTAAGAAGCACGTTAGTATTAGTTTCAAGTGTCGTGACTAGAAAAACGGAGTGGGTAGTGGTGTGTGATGTCTTATTTTTTTTGTTGTATTTTTCATTTATAATAACTTTATGTATAATTATAAGTAGGTTATCAATCAAAATATTATATATATTAAAGGTTTGAGAATTACTATAATTATTATTTTAAAGATTACTATAAATATGTTGTTAAAATATACACTTACAGTGGATGTGTAATTTTAACATTATTAAGAGTTGAGAGATTAATTTATATATCTTTATTGTTAATTATTATATGACAAATAGTTTATTTAAATATGTTTTATTATATGAGATTAGAATTTTGAATTGTGTCATATGAGACTCGAACTATCAAAATAATAGTCATGTAAAGTTTTCTCAAATGAACAAATTGTGTGATGTCCTATTTTAACGTATTATCATCGTCTTCTTAATTAATTTGTCATATTTTTAAATAAAATGATATTTAAAGACGTTTTAGACGTATTTTTTAAAATTAAAGATTGTTTTTCGAGATTTACGCATTCTAATTTATTAAAGTTAGTTTTGAAAATTTTGAAAGCTTGAAGCTTTATGGCGGATTTTTATTTTCTTCGATTTGAAGGTGGAGAGTGGATCTCTTACCTTCAGAATGACTAAGGAGGAGTATTTATAGCATCCCTGAGTCGGTGAAGACTTTTAGTGGATCAAATCAGCCAAAAGAATTAATGATTTTTTGGTTGTTCTTGAGCGAATTTGGCGAAATAAGGATAAATCATCCCTAAAGTAGTAAAAATGATCACCGAAGTAGGGTTATCATTTGAGATTTTGAATCAGTCGCAAAGATGGACTATAGAGAAAGTTCCATCTTTGTAAAATCAAAGATGGGTCTTTGATGTTGATCCCTCTAGCGATCGCGATGAAGATGAAGGTGGCGTATGTAACTACGTCGTTTCATACGCGTTTGAGCGTTCTATTAGCGGTTTGTCCAATGTCGTTGGCATTTGGAAGTTCCGTTAGCGATTCGGCTAATGAGCGTTAGCCGATCTGGTGCCTCGCGAGCGCGCGCTCTTTTTGCTACAATGGGCTACGCGAGCGCACTTTGGATGTTGAATGATAACCCATCGTCCATCCGATACAGGTCCTAAGGTCTATTTGTTCCAAATTTAAAAATTACAAAATTATTTTTGTAATTTTGGAGGTCTCTAACCATTTTCTAAAAATTCTGAAAAATTAGAAAATGATTCAAAATATTTTTGGGATATTTTCATAAAAAATATTTTGACTAAGGCTGGTTATGATTTATTTTTAAACCCTAATGTCTTCTAAATTGATATTCTTCAGGTATTTTCCTCTCTAATTTTCATCAGCAACATGTACTAGAATTTAAATAATTGTTGTTAAAATTCTTTAAAACTGTAAAACCTACGCATGTCTAGAACTGGTTTGAATAATCGGTTAAAATTAAATGTTATACAACCGATTTTTCTAAACAAAATTTATAAGTAGAAACTGTTTTCAAAATGGGTACGCAGGATGAAGCGCGAAATCCTTTTCCCGAGTATCACCGAATTACGAATTATAAGAAACTCTAACTAATACGTTTGTACACATATGCCATTTTGATTGATTTTCAAAAATAATTGGTGACTCTATTTCAAACAAGTAATCTTTTAAATTAATTATTTTTAATTAATTTAAACAAACGGATTTCTAAAAATTTAAATTGTAATTTAATTATCGCAAATCTCCGATTATTTAAATTTAAATTTAAATTAATTGTTTTTAATTTATTTTAAAAACTATTAGGAATTATTTAAAATCCTTTAAATAATGTTTTATTTTAAAAAGATTTTTAACACGCAAACCGGGTTAAAATTTTCGAACCTCGAGCTTAACAGAACAAAAGAGTTTTTGGGATACATATATATAATTATTTATTTATTAAAAAATATATAAAAGATAATTAAAAAGATAATTATTTTTTTAAGTTTAATAATTAATCATTCATTTATTATATCATACCCATTAACTTAAGGTCGGGTTTAAATTTAAATGATCAACCCGAATCATTTTATCTAGCAAAAAGATATAAATCACTCACAACGCTCGACCTGCTAATCCTTGCAATATATATATATATATATATATATATATATATATATTTGGATTTTACAAATCTTCTAACACCTGTAAACATTTCATAGTTTTCTTCGTTCCTAATGCAATTGTTAACACATCTTTCATTCCACAAGATTTATCTCTCCTTTGACCTCCTTTTCTAACAACTCACTATATATTTATTGATATATAATAAATCAATCCACAAATTCTAATTTTATTTATCCAAGTAATATAGATATTATATCAAACTAAATACTTATAATTTTTTCAACAACTTCTTACTATCTCTATATTGGTTATATTGTCATATTTGTCCTCACGGGTCAAAGCACTGATCAATTAACTTCTTTATTGTTATTAGCAATTGTTTTTTCTCACCCTATAATTTCAAAATTGATATGTTACAACACATAAACTGCTTGCTAAAATGGAAAATTATATGTTTTACTATTTCGGTCTCCAAACCAATGTAACCTTTACAGACATTCTGTGATATATTTACAATGTACAGTCCATTAGTACATCTGAAAACAGAGCATCACTCATTCATGTCTTGCTTAGTTATTGTACAGTTTATAAGTGCACTCAACTCGTATAACATTGACATCCCTTATTCAAAAATTTCATAAACGCTTATGAGTATTCTGTATAGGGATCATATGTTGTCTCACATATATTAATGGTTTCAAGTGTCATAATAATTTAGTTGCTCATGTTGACGCTAAAAATGTACAATATCTTTTTCGACAGACTCACTATGCCAAATCCAATTTACATAGTTTTGAATAAAACCATGCCAAACCTTATAAAGATGCACTAAATGGACTTAATTCGGATCCGTTTAAGATTAATACATTTGCAGCAATGACAATACATTAAATTTGGGTCCATATTAGGATTCTATACAACAACCTCTAATGATACATTTGCGCAGCAATGTCAATACATTAAAGGAAAGTGTTTTATCAATAATTAACTGATATTGATCTTTATGAAGTGATATTGTTCAATATGTAGTTGTGCATTAATCTTAATTTGGTTATCAGCACAAGAAGAAAAATTATAATTGGGATAAGTTAGATAGGGATTGTCAATTGAATATTTTTTAATTTCTTATATTTCCCTGATAAGTGTGGTTTCTTCTCTTTGAGAGAGATAAAATGTTTAAGATATATTCTTCTTTAGTGGGTTTTACATATATGGAAGTTGAATACTATTTCATGCTATTTATCAAAATTAAAAAGACTATTAAAAAAAAGTGGATCAAAATCCCTAATGGTTATATTTGGAAAGCTATGTGACCATGAAACGGGTGGATTAACCGTTATTACACTGACATAAATATGTACCTTTTGAATTCTCCAAAAGTTGGGTCCGACTAGACAGTTTTTCCGAAAATCTAATCCAAAAATTTCCGGTTGGAAAATATTACTCTTTCTCTCCCCCGAATCTAGACCAAAAATTTAATGAGCTAGGGCTTCTTCTCAGTTAACTTTCCAATCATCAGAGTCGGTGATATCTTTCTCCATCAACCTACCTTGTTCGTTCTGATTATCAGATCTTCTAAGAATAATTATAAAGAAGAAAAAGTAGGAAAACTAGGAAGGACAATAATATTTGTTGAAGAGGAAAAGTTATAAGAGTTCTTAAGTGATATATATCAACATTATAAACAACCTTTAATAAAAGAGTAATTAGCCTAGACACCCTAAATAATTATACATACAAGCCCAAACCCATTAATAATTTAATAAGCCTTAATTACATAAAAGGACAATATAAGACCCACAACTTTGTTATTGCTAACCAATCTAATGCTTACAATCTCTCTCGTAAACATGATTTGGTTTGAGATTCTTCACGCAAAGTAGCTCTTTCTTTTCCACAAATTTGACTCTTGTTAGCGCCTTGGTACTTTTTTCGGATAAAACACCATCCCTTCGGTACTTTTTTCTTCTGGGTCACCGGCTAGGTCGTAGTTAGTAAAATCAACGAGTTTTTCATCTTCTTGTCCTCTTCTTAACTAAATCTCATACCTCGTTGTTCCCTTCACATAACGAAGAATGTGTTTTATTGCATATTAGTGTAGAGTGGTAGGTTGTTTCATGTATTGACACACTATGCCAACTGCATAAGAGATATTGGGTTGAATGTACATCAAGTACTTGAGACACTCGACTATACGTCTATACTCCTTCAACATTCTTTCTGAGCTACAACTTTTCTTCCATCGGATACTCGCTCGAGTTGTAATCCTCTATTGCAAACTGTTTCAACACTTTCTTTGCATAAATTTTCTACTTAACATCGATGATATCTTTCTTCTGGTACTTCTTCTCCATAGTTTTTCTTGTACACAACCTGTTCTTGTGAACATTTTACGAAGGCCTAGACTCATCATTCTCTTGTTGAGTCAAATGTTCCATGCCCTTGGCGCTTTATGTAGTCCTTAGAGAGCCTTGTATAACTGTACACCTGTTCCTCTTTATTTTGATGATAAGCCTTCAGGTTGAGAGACATAGTCTTCTTCTTGATGTCACCAATAAGAAATGTTGATTTGACATCAAGTGATGGATCTCCCATCCACGATTGAGCTGTGATGACAAGAATTAGTCTAATATTTTATGTTGCGTCACCGGTGCAAAGATCTCCTCAAAGTCAACGTCTTGCTTCTTCTCATAACTTATGCTGACCAATTTTTCTCTATGCTTGAGGGATGTGTCCTTCTCTTTCTCTTTCAACTTGAATACCCACTTTAATTCCGATGGTCTTGTGACCGGGTGGTAAGGTTAGTGAGTTCCCATGGTCTATTCTTCTTGATGGACTCGAGCTCTTTCTTCATGGCCACATTCCACGGCTCTTCATGACCTCATTCTTGTGAAATAAAAATTCATCAAGATCCATCTCAACCATTGGTGCATCCGTGTAGACATCTCGTAGGATTTCGAACTCAACGAATTTTAGTATGACCTTGTTATTGTCATTGCACCACTTCCACTTCTTCCCCCTCATCGCACGACATCTCTACACACATGGTTTTCCCTCAAACTTGATCAAGAAACCCGTGTGCCTTGCTTCCGTCTTCGAACTTCACATTTATGTGATCTTCTCCTCGAGCTCATTAAGCTTCTCTCGATGGCTCATCATATGGTTGTTTACATACATTATAAAGGTACCACATGTCGACGTGATTATACTCATCGCCACTTACACAGAGTTTCTCCATGACTTTCTCTTCATTGAGCAATACTACCTCTTGTTCCTCCTTGGCGGTTCTTTATGAACTCTTCAAGGTTTGTCTCCTCATCTTCGAGCAAAGAATGCTTCAATTTCCTCAAGAACATTTAATGGTGGCTCCTCGTCATAGAAAGCCTTGTGAGGGTTTTGCTCATGAGTAGTGCCTTTTATTGGGGCACCTTAGACACATAGTGCCGTGTACTTTGGTAACACATACACACTTGTTGTGCTTTAGACTTGTTGGGCTTGGTGTTTTCTTGTGAAGTGAGCTTCTACACAACCTATCCCTTGACCTTTCCCTCTTCCACGACCTCGGTTATCTTCCACCGTTGTCGATGCGACTCGACGATCTAGAAGAAAATTGGCTTTTCCATTTTTCTTCATTCGTGATATCCATTCAGTCATGCCTAAGCAATATGTGCTCCTTCCTCCTGTTCTTCGTAGCTGCGAAGTCTCTCCTCGTTAACTTGTGAGATGACTGACGATCTCCTCGACGGTCATATTCTTGAGGCCACCAAATTGCTCGATCACAATAATGATCCTGATGTATGTTTGTGGTCCAAACTATATGGAACTTTTTGACGAAGGAGATGTTCTCCACCCTTCTCTCATAAAGAGCGGATATCAGTCACGATGGATGTTAATTTCATGGCGAAATTAGCCAGTAATTCCCCGTGTCTTCATCGCGAATTGCCACAAAGTGTGTCTTCAAGATTTTCACTTTTTCCTCCTTAACTCTCTCCACTCCAACATGTATCGTCGTCTTTAGCATCTCTCATGCTAGCTTGGAAGAATCACTTCTCGGCCATCTTGAGAAGGACGTCCTCGGGGAGCGCTTGATATATGGCGGTGAGAGCCATTTTAGTCCGTCCATTCGTCAACCTTGCCAAGCATAAAAAAGCTTCTCACACTCCTTGTGCTTGTATTTTACCCCGCATCGTTAACGCCCACACTGAGGAGTTGATCTTCGTGGAGTAACGTAGATGAGAGCGTCATGTTCCCTTCTCTGTCCGATCTTCATTGTCGTCGCATCTATATTAATCTTGTCAACAATATGTTCTTCAAATAGGCTCTAATACCAAATGTTGGTTTCAGATTTATCGGATCTTCTAAAAATGATAATGCATGCTACGAAGGATAGAGTCGACTCTGATACATCACTATCTATCACAGACATACTCGCGAAGAAAGCACCTACCCTAGGGGAAGTCAAAGCTGAGAGAGATGTATGAACAGTCTAACAAGAAAGAGAACAACTCGTTCAGATATCACGACCAAGAAGTAACTGTTCATATGTTATGTTATGAATATACCACACAAATTCACAAAAATACTTAAAAAAGGAGGATGGCAAGACAATGTAACGTGGGATCCGCTCAAGGACCTACTAGTTTAGGTAAATATATATTGTGTTCTCCGATTGGGGAAGTCATTTTTAGGGTTCGATAAATTCCTACCTCTCTATCTCAGATATGTTTGGATTTTTCAAAACTCCATGGACATGCAGAAATATGAAGAAAAAAAAACATTGAAAAAATTGGAAAGGACAATAAGATTTGTTGAAGATGAAAAGTTTTAAGAGTCTTAAGTGTTATATATAAACATTTATAAACAACACTTATAAAGGAGTAAATTATCCTAGAAACCCTAAAATACTTATATATACAAGCCCAAACTCAATAATAATTAAATAAGCCTAAACTCAATAAAGACCCAAAACATTCAATTTTCTCACAATTAATGATTGGACTCACACAAATGTTACATTTTCTCACTCCCCGATCTAGACCTAAAAGTTTTTCTAAGCTAGAGTTTTCTTCTTAGTTAACTTTTTGATCATCGGAGATGGTGATATCTGTCTCCATCAACAGACCTCTGCAACTACAATTGTGCGTGCGTAATTTCTCTCTATATATAACATGATTCTTTCTTTCTTGGTTTGGAATAAAACAGTTAATAGCTTGTTTGAATGTGTTTTTTTGTATTGATGTTTTTTAATTTGAGTTATAGAGATAGAGAATGATTATATGGAAAAACAAATTAGAAAAAAGGTCCGCCGAGTGGAAACAGTATATCTGCTCGCTTTGGAAAATAG